>NC_052233.1:1523409-1826590 GCF_013401445.1 Tripterygium wilfordii
ATGTTTGAATGACTTTTATGAATATGGAGATTATGTCTTGACTGAGTATAGCTACATTTAATTGTTAACAGGTATGGACAACGATGATAATGATTCCGAGTCCTATGACTTAGTGATAATAGTGCTAATGTTCATAGTCCAATGCGTGATCACAAGAGTATCGATGAAAACGCATAACAGAAAAATAAAATAAGCTGAAGATTGCCTGAATAAGTTAATAATATGTGCAGCTCCTCTGATCTTATTGGCTTTTTTATGTTTACAATAAAACCAGCTCCAAATCTTTGGACCCTTGGAAGAGATGATTTTATATATATATAATACAGTCTATTCATGATTTCTTGTTCTACACCTGTTTGTACATTCTTTTATGCTTCATAGTTTCTCCTTCCTGCAAAATTAATGACAAACCTTTAGAGTGTGTTTGGATTGAGGGATTTGGGGGGAAGGGAAGAGAAGGGAGGGGAGGGGGAGAGAAGGGAAGGGAGGGGAAGGGGGATTATTTTTCCCTCTCCCATGTTTGGATAGATAAAAAAAGGAAGGAAGGAAAATTTGTTTAATTTACTAATTTATCCTTATTTTTATGTTAAAATATTATGTACAAGGGTAAAATAGATATTTAACTTACAAATGACTTAATTAGTAATCTCTTCCCTCCAAATGACTCCATTTTGGAGAGAATGAATTTTAACAAAAATTTAATGAAATCTTCCTTCCAAATCCCCTCAAATCTCTCCCCTTAATTTTTAATAAACTATCCAAACAAGGGAATTGAAAGGAAACTCTATTTCCCTTCCTTTCCCTTCCCTCCAAATCCCTCAATCCAAACACACTCTTAATCACTCATTGCAGGAAAGTAGACTTTCCTTTTGTAAGAAAACCAGTATGTGATGATTCAAAAATATCAATAGAACATAATTTAAATACCTGGTCTGTGTCCACTTCTGGAATATTTGACAGCATGAGGAATGAAGACTCCAGTTCCATTCCCATTTCTCCACAAATTTACAAGCCAAGTTGGGACCAACTTACTATCAGCTGCCTCATCCTCCCTCCAGCTGAAATAACTTCCTGGTTCTGCTGCAACACCAAAAGCAGCCCTTGATCCGTTCACGCCCCGTTTTCGAGCAGCGATTGAGATTGAATTCAAGTTAGTCGAGAATTCATTTTCATCGTCTTCTGTCAAAAGCAAAATCTGCCTTCTAAGCTCAGCATAGAAAGCATCATCCTCGTCAAAATCTTCATACTCAACACTGTTGTCCATATTCACAGCCATGTTGGCTTGAGACATGTAACTGAAGAGCTGGGTTTCCAACATTTGGTATTAAATAGGAGAATCAAAGGAGGAAGAAAGTGCTAAGAATATCTCCAGTTTTGCACATTAATATATGTTTCATCTTGACTAGTGTATGTACATCAAAACTCAAGATTCCGGGTGGTCTTGTTTAGGTTCCGTTAGAATTAATGGGTTCAGCGAATTCATTCACTTGGGTTTTCTTGCTTGAACAAAAGTGATAAACATGAACATTAATTAGGAGCATCAACATGAATGTGGTCTGCTCTACACTCTTACCTTACGTTTTGTTCTGATACATTGAATTCCGTGTCTTCTTTAGCTTCATGTGGAGTTTTTTGTGTATGATGGGACCCGTAACGACTATCATTTTTAGATGCGTATTGGGTAAATTCATAAGGCATGCGTACTAACTCAGAAACTACACATGTCACTATTGATTTTATTGGAGGCATAATACTAACTCTTTTCAAAAAAAATTGATTTTAATATGACTTTTTTAGAAAGTCCAATTTTGTTAAAACTCAAATCATTTTAGTTATAAAAACACTTTGAATTTGGACTATTTTTCCTTAGAATCTCTCTTCGCAATTGTGCCTCCTTTCATGCCCTAAATTCAATGGCAAAATTCATAGATCTCGAGACGTCATTACTAATGATGTTGTAATATAGCATTTTTTAGAATACGAAAACTCATAAAAAACAATTGTGATAAGTAAAGATGTAATATTCTATTACTTAAAACGATTGATTATCTTTGTACAATATAAATAACCAAAAAAAAATAAAGATCGCTGCCTCTATTCCCATGCTGATTAATTATGCTCTATGAATACTGATCTTAGCTCCACCACTAATGCCAGAAAAGCTCATGGAAATTCATGTGTGAGCTCATGACTCTGGAGAGGATTGAACCCTTGTGAGAGAGCATGATTAGCATACACCTTATCACCAGGCCAAACACCATTATTGACAAAACAAAACAATAATAATTTGGACTTATGCCCTAAACCCAAAAATAATACCTATTACTTGTGTTGGAAACAATTTTTCCTAGCAAACATTACCTTTCCCTTTGACACAAAAGAAACACACCTAAAAATTAAATAGAGTGCAAATTAATAATGGGCCAAATCAGTGGGCCTTCCCCTATATCGACCCATTTAAGAACCGGCCTTTTGAGTTTTGTCTCTTTCACTCCGTCCACTTCTGAGTTCTGATTATTTTCAGTGTCTATAGAACCTGAAGGCCATAAAACATCGCAAAACCTCCCTTTCGTTCGCATTCTCTGGTCTCGAGAAGGGAACGACAATGGATGGGGGAGTGTCGTACCAGAGGTTTCCCAGGGTGAAGATCCGGGAGATGAAGGACGACTACCTGAAGTTTGAACTGCGAGATACTGACGCGTCAATAGCAAACGCGCTGCGTCGCGTGATGATAGCTGAGGTGCCGACGATAGCCATCGACCTGGTCGAGATCGAAGTCAACTCCTCCGTCCTTAACGATGAGTTCATTGCCCATCGTTTGGGGCTAATTCCTCTTACCAGTGATCGTGCCATGAGCATGCGCTTCTCCCGTGACTGTGACGCCTGCGACGGCGACGGTCAATGTGAGTTCTGCTCTGTCGAGTTCCATCTCCGCGCCAAGTGTCACTCTGACCAAACCCTCGATGTTACGAGCAAAGATTTATACAGCTCAGATCACTCGGCTGTACCTGTCGATTTCTCCGATTTGGCTGGCTACGAGTCTTCTGAGCAGAGGTAAACATTCGTTCTTTTAACCTTATTTATGGATTTGGGTTGGTATTTATTTCTGCTCGTGAGTTAGGAAGTAGTGATAAAAAGGCTCTACATTTTGATTGAGATTGCAGTGTCAGGGGGATTTGCTCGGGATATGGAAGGTCATGCGTACACTTTCGTTGGGTTTTGGGAGAAATTTTAATCTGATATTAGGGTGTTATTGTGGGTCATATTTCTCTTGTGGACCATGGCAGGGTTGTGTGGCCGTTCTCTTCTTCATGCTGATTGCATATTGAAAATTTTTTTAGTTCATTTGTAATAGAGGTAAATGCAGGCATGCAGCAGTCTCTAGGAACTTTGACTCACCATTGTTACTGTTGTAAGTTATTGACTGTTTGTGGCATGCTCAGAGGGTTTTCTGTGATATAATTGATGTTTCTTTATAATTAATTAATTGTTCCAGTGAAGCATGATAAAACTTAGTGGAGAAAAAAAATATTAATGTTGTTTAATTCCAGGTAGCTTCAGATAATGGTTCCACTTAATTTAGGAGAGAAGATTGTTGTGGAGCCGTGGTGGGTATTATAGTTATAGTTTTTCTTCCTCTTGAACTTTAAAAGTACATCCTTCGTTTTTCTTGTTTCTAATATCACATTTACAAGTTATTGCTGTTTACTTTTGGGGCTCATGTTTAATTTTACATGAAGTATATTTTTTCCCAATTCATCATTAGATGGTTCTCTTTTATAACTTTAAACAATTGTTGGGCTTTCAGGTTATTATGTTGTATATATTTCAAGAAAAAATGAAAGACATTTCTTAAAGCTTTTCGTAGAAGGGAAATTACCTAGTTTTATAAGTTTGTCTGTTCTGGTTTTTGGAAGTACATCTATATCTTTTGTGTTAAGATTTTACTGGAACCATTAGAGATGCATTATGCATCAAACTTGCATTTAACTTTTTCCTGGGTTCAAATAAGTCCTTACATAAGATGGCATGTTTGCTCTTCTATTTAATATCATGATATAACTGGTAAGAAATGGGAAAGGAAACTAAATTGTCTGCTTGCATGACTGTTTCTTTGATTAAAACAGATGACCCTTGATGAGCAAGTACTTTCTTGAATTCCCCTTTTTTTTCTTTTTCAAGATGGTGTTACAATTTTGTCGCTTCTCTCATCTCTTAAATCCTGGGTAGAACAATAACATGTGTGTGTTTTTGAACGTAATCGTTCAAGCAATTAATTTTGTTGGGTGTTGGCTCTTATAATTTTTTATTCTCGTCTCTAGGGGAATTATCATTGTCAAGTTACGCCGTGGACAAGAACTTAGGCTACGTGCAATAGCAAGGAAAGGGATTGGTAAAGACCACGCAAAATGGTCTCCTGCGGCAACAGTCACCTTCATGTATGAACCAGAGATTCATATCAACGAAGAGATGATGCAAACCTTGACACTTGAGGAGAAAGTGGCCTTAGTTGAAAGCAGTCCAACCAAAGTATTGGGCATGGATTCTAATCAACAGGTTGGCCGCGTTGGTATCGTATAATTATTTTTTTATACTTAACCATTGCAAGGAAGAATGGAGGCTTGAGAAAATTCATTGTTCCACAAATGATAGTTTTCTTTAAGTCCATTATGATAATGAAGCAGTACTTATTCTGCTTGATATTAGCTATCAAGGGAGGGAGGGAGTGGTATTGAGCTCATGACCTCTTGGTTATGGGGGGTGGGGAGCTTGCCAGTAGGGCAAGTCTTAATCCTCCATTTGTTGGTCGATATCTAGTGGCAGACTGTGTTTTTGCCTTTTTGGTATGTGAATTAGATTATTATGTGTTTTTGCCTTTTTGACTGTGTTTTTGCCTTTTTAGACTGTGTTTTTGCCTTTTTGTGTTTTTTAATGCTTTCAACTGTCTTCCATGTACATCCATTCACATGTTTTCTTTTGAATACGGACGCCAACCCCATGTTACCTTTTTTGTTAAATATTAATTACTTTCGAGAAAAACAATGGGATAGCTGGCTGCCAAAATTTTGCCACAATGATCCATTTTTCCTTACTGTTATTTATCTTTGTTTTCGAGTTCTTAAATTTGTGGTTAAGGTTTGATTTCAAAGAGGTTTCCCATTAATTCGATGAGAATTATTATAAGCCAATGAGATTGTTCAATTAGTGGGCTTATGCTGCAATGAGGAATCAGTTGCTAAGTTGGAATGTTTTATTTAAAATGATCCAGTGTAGTACATAAATGGGTTCAATTAGTAGTAGTCTTTGGCCAAGTTCTCCTAGATTTCTTGATTTTCTTATTTAGTTTTCATATGTGATGCTTTGCCAAGTCGATATGGCCTAACTATTAATTCTTAGGCAATGGCTTATCTGCGTTCATATTACTTTCAGGTTGTAGTGGTTGATCCGGAGGCATATACTTATGACGATGAAGTGCTCAAGAAAGCAGAATCTATGGGTAAACCAGGGCTTATTGAGATCAACGCTAGAGAAGACAGTTTTATTTTCACGGTGGAATCTACTGGTGCTATCAAAGCTTCCCAGTTGCTACTTAATGCCATAGAAATCCTGAAACAGAAGTTGGATGCAGTTCGACTATCCGAGGACACTGTTGAGGCTGATGATCAATTTGGTGAGCTAGGTGCCCATATGCGAGGTGGATGATGATGATGATGTTGGTTAACCAAGTGATCAATTTAAACATTTGTAAGCTCGTACCTGCTGATATGGTCCAACTGCACATTTCCTTTTAAATCTCATGTGGATGCCAATTTATGACCTCCATGTATAAGTATGCACCCAAGTCCTAAGACTCCTAACTTCTGTTTGGAAAGAACCATCAATCATTTACCATGAATACATTCAGGGGTTTTTGTTTAGGAAGAAATATGGACCAGTACTGTTCTTCCTAGGGTTGTCCAAATTAATCGCTTGGACCGAATTGATCGACCGACTGAACCAATTGGTCGATTATTATCAAAGATATGTTAGTGAAGATCGATTGAAAAATCGATCCGATCGATTAATTGGTTATTTTTATGTCAAAAACCAAGAAAAAACGGATCGATTAATTGGTTATTTTTATGTCAAAAACCAAGAAAAAAAAGGGATTGATATCGACCGTGGACACCCTTTCTAGCTATAGCTAGGGCCAAGGAGGGATATAAGAACTAAGAAGCTCAGATGCAAGAATCCATTACTGTGCAGAGGATAATTTATAGAGTTTTACATCAAACAAAGTTGGATAACATAGCACCCAATTCAAAAAACCTAGGATTAGTGATATGAATTAATATGAAAATACAACTCATAAAACACCTCATACATGATATAACTTATAAGGATCAAACAGATACTTTTTTAAGGTTTACAAAGACATACGAAACTGTAACATGATAAGCCCACGAAACAGTAACGCTAGAAATATTGTAAGACTAGAATAGATAGGGGCCGCGCGGACGCAGGCCCCCACTGCCACAAATTATGACGTAGGCTCTCCCTCAGTGGGGAGACCTTAGGGCAGCACCCCTCCTAAGTGCAATGGAGGTCACTGACCTAGGCCATGAGACTTCTTGATCACCCATTGACCCCGTCCAGGTAAGTATGTTTCAACTGGGCATTACGGCCCATTTTATATTGCACTTATGTCTGAATATATTTGGAGTTTACGATGTGGGATTTGGTGCATATGGTTGCCCAACGGAGCATTAGATACAAACTCTTTATACCTAACTTCAAAATGTTATTTTATTAAAGACAAGAAAAACAGATAAATACAATACAAATGACAAAATCATAATCAATAAACTCAAATAACTTTACATGCGAACTACGGTGGATTTGAGATGTTTGCTTCTTCAGTTATGCATACTGGATTCTCCCTCAGTACGGTGGCGGAAAATGTTGTCCAGGAAAAGGACCTGTTTGACACAGCAGAATTTCAACATTTTGAGACTAAAATATTAGAGCATTTAGCAGCAAGAAGAGTACGATACTCAGAAAATTACCTGGAGGATGATATGGCGAGGCTTGTGGAGGTGGTGGATAGGCATGAGGAGGATATGCAGAAGCTGGAGGGTATGCTGGGGGAGGATATGCAGCTTGGGGAGGAGGTGGATATGCGGATTGTGTATATGCCGAATTTGGTGGGTATGCAGAATAAGGAGATGGACCAGGATATGCAGTAGCTGCAGGTGGATAAGCACTTGTGGCTGCTGGTGGCGGCATAGAGTACAAAGGGGCTTGGTGAAGAGGAGCTGCGTATGGTGGCGCTGCAGGAGCATAGCTTGTTGCTGGTTTCTACAAGAACAACAAACACAGTTCCTAAGCTTTCATTTGATTATAAAGAGATTACAAAATGAAGCTAGTAAAGACATCCAAAAATACTGCTAAGGCACAGCAAAGCTTACATTGGCATTTGAATAATGCAATATTAGTCGTACTTCTCCAGAGTATCTGCAATGGAGGTAAAGCACTTCAGGCAAAAACAAAAAAGAAGTATATTGCCACAAACACTGCAGAAAAGGCATGCAACACCGACTCAACCACTCGCCCATTTCTTACACGGGTCAAACTGCATGGGAAAGGGCCAAACAAGGAAAAACAATTTTGGATGAAGCAATTATCCTCTGTTTAAGTCTTGAAGTCAAGAATGTCTACCAGTTTTCAAGTATAAACTAACAGTTGGTTGACATTGCAAAAGCAGAGCCCAACACACAAGAGGAGTTAATAAATGCACTCCATCGTTGCTGTTCACAGAAGTGTGCCGCAATGCTCTCAATATGTCTCGTTACGGTCAAAGAGCCACAAAACTTAAATAGGTAACGTAACCAAATCGCACTCCAGGGTACCATCAAGCCCACATGCTCATGCATTACATACCTAAATCTCAAGAAGAGTTGGCATGCAAAATCAAAAACTGGTTAACAACTACGACTAAGTTTGGGATGACAAAAAAATCAACACTCTTTCCATGACTCAATTAACAACTATAAAAACGGTGAACGCTAAACCCAACATACCCTCTGAAGAGAATTTAAACATGCAGGAGAAAGATAAGAAAATGATCAGATGTCACCAATCATAAGATTGTTGTTTTTAGGTGAGACTGACAGGACAATACATCAGTCATGAAAATAAATTATATGCCGCCTTTACTTCACAAAAATTGATAAAAGAAGTATCTACATGTATTAGAAAATGATCATATCTAAAGTCCTAGTAACTTCTTTTTTTGGATAAGTAAAGATACTATTATTGAAGAAGAAGCCCAGGCAACCAAAAGTATACAACAAAAGTAGTCTTAGTCCAAAAAACTTCGAAGTTCAATGAATTGGCTCAATGCTCTGAATGATAACGAAAGGGTTCTCAGTTTCCATGATGGAAGCAAATCAGTAATCGAAGTTCGAAAAAAAAAAAAACATGTAAGCACCTAGACAGTTGAAGCCATTCTAATTCAGAGCAACCTCATAAAGAAATTATCTGCCAGCCAAGTTTACCTGCCAGTTTTAGACTGAATTGGCCAAGGACTGTCATCATAGCCCTGTGAAAGTACCTTCTGCAATTGAACCCTAAAAACAGCAGCAAGAACACAAAGAACAGACAACTACAAATTAGAAAAGAACCCATTTTTCCAGAAGATCATAATCCAATAAACGAATGGGGAAGATTATTACTTTCCACTGCCTATGAAAGCATCACGATTCACGGTGTTGCTGTTCCAAACCACAATATTCAGCTCTCTGAGCCCTTCAATCAGCGAGAAGACAAATTTCTCCTGGAATGTGGGATTTTTACCACCATCTGTGATTACAATCAAATCAAATCAAATAAGAACCATCATTAAGGATGCGAAACATACTGAAGATTAAAGTACATAAAAGTCGTTTTCCTTTCAAAATTCAGATCCAAACCCTTTAAGTAAAAGAAAAGGCCGTTTTGATATAAACTATTCTGAGTACCTGTGCAGGTTCTTGTACGGGACTTGTTGCTGCCGTACTCGACGCAAACGTATGGATCTTGCCTTGAAATCCATTCTGTATCTTTCAACTTGTTGCACCCAACAACTGCTCAACAACAAAAAACAAAAAAAGAAAGAAAAAACAATGTAATTTAACTCTGGAAAAAGGATAAAAGAAAAGAAAAGGAGGAAGAATCACTCAAATAGACGTACCGGTAACTTCAAGGAGCTGGCTTTGGATCCCAAAAACCGACATGGAAGAAGACGAGTAGACAATCTGATCAGAGAGAAAATCGCCACACAATTTGACCTACAAAAGTGGCTGTTCTCTTCTCCCCCTTCTTAATATAATGAGATAATCCACAGGATAACTACAAATCAGAATAGGAAATGAAAAGCAATTTGTCTTTTTCAACGTCAACAGAAGGCTGCTCTTGCGTTTTCCTGGTTTTCCATTCTCTGTTTTCGGTTTTTCTTTTGTCTTGGAAGGTGCAAAGTAATGGCGTTGAACATTCCACGAGCACCACACGCTTTATCATAACTACCAACCACGCGCCTGCGTAAAATGACTGACCAGCTCAACGGCTAGTGATAGTCAAGTCAAACATTAAGAAAACTAAAAAATAAGAAAATAATTCAAATTGTTTGACTTATTACATAAATCACAATTTCATGCCATTATTATTATGATTATTATTATCCTCTCAATTCCAACTTGCTGGTTGTTCTAACATTACAAATGAGATGAATGGATTTTAATATCACAAGTGCATATTACAAGTTGAAGAAAAAATGATAAAATTTTCAGCATTTGGTGTCCTAGTTATCCCGACTATTGAGTTGGATGCACAAGATATCAAGATATAAGTTAATTTGTGGGTTCCACAACTCATCAACTGGGAGGATAACTGAGATATCAACTGTTAGGATCTAAGGATGGCAAAACAAACCGACTCGAGCATTATTCGTAGGGTATCCGATCCGTTTAAAATTTGAAATGCGATTCTATAGTGTTTGAAAACAGTTTTGATTTTGATTTTCAAACCCGTCATGGTTTAGGGTTAGGGTACCCCAACCATTTATTATTAAAGTTAATGATAGTAATAATATTATAAATCACAGAATCACCTATATAAATGTATACTACTAAGATACTAAATGGAAACGGTTTTACTATTCCCTAATTGGAAGGGTACCCGATTCATTGTCATTCCTACTAGAATCTCTTATCATAATTGATATTTGTACAAGGAGTTTCATGCGCCTACCCAGTTCATTGACTCTCAGTGGTAGACATATTCTCCATATGGACAGATCTCGTATTGTGACTAGTCATGCAAGGTAGGGAACCATAGGTAGGATTCAGAATCAAGAGTTACCTCTAATACCAAATGATAACCCCTTTCAAACTTAAAACCTTAGCAAGGAAGATTAATGGTGATGAACAAACAGAAAACACAATGAAGAAGAACAATGGAGAAGAAAACTCAATGATTCATTTTATAACTGCCTCAAACATCACTGATCACTATATAACAACATCGGTAACCAATTAGCTAACGACAGCTGTCTTGGTTAACAGACATACTAACTGATTTCATAACAGCTACAAACTAACATAAATATCAACTAATAGAAATATCAAGAGCCGAAGCTAAGCAATGTACAGAGACTTCAATGGCAGTTCATTCACTTTCTTATTCTTCCTCATCTCTGAATGTAAGGACAGAGGCATCAGCAGTCATTGCCTTGAATTCACTTGCTGAGTAGGGTGCCTTAACGCCAGATATTGCTTTTCTGGTCATTAGCAGCATGTAGCTGTTTGGAGCCCGTCGCTTCTGCTAGAGAAACTTGCCCGGTTGAAGGTGTTAAACCTGCGATTTGATATGAATTGGATTTAGTTTCAGATCCATGCTTGGTTCTGGAAACACCTCCTGCAGACGCTGCTTCAGCTTTCCGACTTTTTGAAGAACCACTTTAATTTCCTACCTCATTATCTGAAAACACATCATCTTTATCACACATTCCTGAGTCTTCTACTATGGTCTGGAGCAGCTGAAACACCGTCAACTGGGGATTGACTTATAACAGAGCTTGTTGAGCATTGTTTGAGCAGTTGGCTGCGGTGGAACATAATCATTGTGATCTCCTGTCACAACCTCAACTTGCAATCCTGGGCAGGACAATTTTCTCTACAAAAGAATATCCATCCCAGAAGGTTATTAGAGTAAAGCAACACATAACTCAAGAATAAAAAGCAATAGAACAACAGGAGCTACTTGTCCTAGATATAAACGTTCAAACAAAGGCGATTGAATGATTCCTGGGCCGACCAACCACCTAGGAGTTACCATTACATCAATATAGATATTGACATTCATACCTTGTCAAACTGATGCAGTCCACATGGCCACGCATTCATGGAGAGATACGACAGGCGTATGAATTAAGGATGGGATCAGCTATTCCGTCAATTCAGCAGACTGCAAGGCTATTACTGCAATCATGGAATCAAGAATATTTACATTACGTCTTTTCCGTTAATTTAGCATTTTATTACTCCTTTATTGTTGACCACTACTAGCACTCCTTTATTGTTGGCCACTACTAGCACTCCTTTGTTGTTGGCCAGCACTAGCTCATTATTATATTGTTTCCAAAAAGGTTGTTTAAACCTGATAAGTTCGAGTATTTATGCATGTAGCCTTCAGAAGGCAGAGACAGTTTTTGAATGAATTAATAAGATTTGATATACAAGTTTTCTTTTCAATTCTTGGGCATTCATAGAATTCAACGAGAATTGAGGGCTTGATTTCGGTATTCATTGGATCAATGAAATTGAGTGGCTTGACCTGGTATTCGCTTGCGGATCAACGGGTTTGAATATCACCATCACGCTGTAATTACATCCGTTGGTATCGAAGCTTTAGGAGCGGTTCTTGCTGATGGCACCTAGGAGACGTGCTGGAGCTGAGGTACCTGTGGCGGATATCTACCACCGTGATGACATTGCTCGGATGCAACAACAGATCGAGGAGTTGTCAAGGCAGCTGGCAGCCGTGCTGGTTCAACAAAATGAAGGTCCGCGGCAGCTAGCACCACGAGGTGATGATGTACCATCATCTGACGACGGAGCGTCAGAGGAAGATGGTGACTGGCACAATCCGCTTGTTCCACCCCAACCTCGAGACCATCGTCCTGTCAATCAATATGAATCACGAAGGTGGGAGAGTGGGTTGAAGATTGATATCCCTGAATTTGATGGAGGTTTGCAGGCAGAGGAATTCTTGGATTGGATCAATGCGGTGGAGGAAGTCCTGCACTTTAAGGAGGTTCCAGAAGATAAAAAGGTGGCATTGATAGGAACTCGATTTCGGGGCCGTGCCTCTGCTTGGTGGTGGCAGCTCAAATTGAGTAGGAAGCGGCAGGGCAAGGGCAAAATCGTATCGTGGGAAAAGCTAAAGAAATATATGCGTGGCACTTTCTTACCGCACAATTATACCCGGACCCTTTATCAATAGTTGCAAAATCTAACAATGGGGTCTCGCTCAGTGGATGACTATACCAAAGAATTCTATCAGTTGGTGGCTCGTAATGATCTTGCCGAAACGGAAGAACAATTGGTCTCTCGTTACATTGGTGGATTGCCTATTCAATTCCAGGATGTGGTTAATTTGTTTGATCTATATACAGTCTCCGAAGCTTTTCAACGAGCCAAACAATTGGAGAAACAGTTGAGTCGTAAGGGCACGAGAAGTGCTTGGGGAGCAGGCAGTAGTAGTGGCTTCACAACCACGCCGACCCCTCATCCTGGGGGAACAACGCCAATTCCTATTGGTCCACAACCTCAATCCCTTACCGGACGTACTGGTAGTATGAGAAGTGGGTCATCGCATAGCGGACTGCCCAAAACGAACTGGAAAAGGATTGCTTGTGGAGTTGGAGGTGTTTCAAGTGCGGAGAAGTGGGTCATCGCATAGCGGACTGCCCAAAACGAACTGGAAAAGGATTGCTTGTGGAGTTGGAGGAGTTTTTGGAATCCCAAGAACCACGGTATGATCCCGACCCAGAGGATTACAACGGCCTAGTTGAGGAGATAGTCAAGGAGATCAGGGACCATTGTTGGTTATTAAACGGGCGTGCTACACACCCCGTGCTTCGGCAGGAACTGAGTGGTTACGCAACAATGTTTTCCAATCCACATGCACCATTGGAGGCAAGGTTTGCAGCTTTATCATTGACTCCGGCAGCTGCGAAAATGTCATCTCAGAGGTGGCAGTACAAAAGCTAAATCTACAAGTGGAGGAACACCTGAAGCCATACAAACTCACTTGGTTGAAGAAAGGGAGTGAAGTCACCGTTACGAAGCGATGCCACGTCTCATTTTCTGTTGGCACAAAATATCGGGACAGAGTGTGGTGTGATGTCATCATTATGGATGCGTGCCACTTACTCCTTGGTAGACCGTGGCAGTTCGATCGTTGTGTTCTACATGATGGGAGGAGGAATACTTATTCTTTTATGTTTGAAGCTACGAAGATTGTGTTAATTCCCAATAATGAAGATGCCCCACCAGCGGCACCCACAACCATGGAAGGGCCTAACTTACTATCTATGGCCCAATTCGAAAGTGAGTTTCACGAAAACAATGTGCTCTACATGCTAATTGCAAAAGAAGTGGTCCACACTACACAAGACCTACCTGACCTAGTACAAGAATTATTAGCCGAGTTCCATGATGTGTTTCCTGACATTCTACCTGATACTCTGCCCCCACTAAGGAGTGTTCAACATCATATTGACCTTATGCCAGGGGCATCTTTACCAAATCGACCTCACTATCGGATGAGTCCAACGGAGCATCAGGAGTTAAGGCGCCAAGTGGAAGAGCTATTGGAGAAAGGACATATCAAAGAGAGTCTTAGTCCTTGTTCTGTACCAGCACTACTCACTCCAAAAAAAGATGGAACATGGAGAATGTGTGTGGACAGCAGAGCCATCAACAAAATCACGGTCAGGTATCGATTTCCTATTCCTCGACTTAATGACCTATTAGATCAATTGAGTGGTGCTGTTTTGTTTAGCAAACTTGATCTGAAGAGTGGATATCACCAAATCCGTATTCGCCCGGGAGATGAGTGGAAGACGGCCTTCAAAACCCGCGAGGGACTATATGAATGGTTAGTCATGCCTTTTGGGCTTTCCAATGCGCCAAGCACGTTCATGCGCTTTATGAATCAGATTCTACGGCCATACATCGGTAAATCAGTTGTGGTTTATTTTGATGACATCTTGGTTTATAGTGCTAACCCCACCTTACATGTTCAACACCTCTGTGAAATCCTAACTGTTTTGCGCAAAGAAAAGTTATATGCTGCAGCTAATAAGTGTGCTTTCATGGTTCCCCGAGTTTTGTTTTTGGGATACAATATTTCAGCGGAGGGAATTGCAGTGGATGAGTCCAAGGTAGAGGCCATTCGCAATTGGCCGACGCCTAAGACACTCTTTGACGTGTGTAGTTTCCATGGGCTCGCTTCCTTTTATCGCCGCTTTATTGCTGGGTTTAGTACACTGGTGGCACCAATCACGGATTGCATCAAGGGTGGTAAATTCGCATGGACTCCAAAAGCTACAATTGCATTTCAGGAGATCAAGCAAGCTTTAACTAGTGCTCCAGTTCTTGTGCTTCCAGACTTCGCGAAGCCATTTGAGTTGCATTGTGATGCCTCGAAGGTTGGCATTGGTGCCGTATTGAGTCAAGACAATAGAGCCGTGGCCTTCTTCAGTGAAAAATTACGGGGAGCCAAGCTCGACTATAGTGTATATGATACTGAGTTTTACGCTATAGTCCGCGCATTGCAACACTGGTACTGTTACTTAGTTCATAATGAATTTGTACTTTATTCTGATCATGAGGCATTGAAGCACATAAATAGCCAGTCTAAATTATCCTCTCGCCATGCTGCTTGGGCCAACTACTTGCAACAGTTTACCTTTGTCGTCAAGCATAAGTCCGGAGTGCAAAACCGTGTTGCGGATGCATTAAGTCGCCGACATAGTTTATTATCGTTAATGCGAAACAAAGTAGTGGGGTTTGACTCCATCAAGGATTTGCTTAGCACGGATCCATTTTTTGCACCAATCCTCCTTCAAGTAGCAGCCCATGAACCTTCGGCATTTTATTTGCAAGATGGATTTTTATTCAAGGGCGCTCAACTCTGTATACCGGCATCCAGTCTTCGCGAACTCATTATTCGTGAAGCTCATCGAGAAGGCCACGTGGGTCGCGATAAGACATATCAACTTGTTGCCGCCTCCTACTATTGGCCTAGTATGCGACGCGAGATTAACCGCTTTGTGGAGGGATGCCATGTCTGCCAAGTTTCAAAGGGTACGGCTACTAATGCTGGCCTATACATGCCCCTCCCAATTCCCTCACAACCATGGACCGACGTAAGTATGGATTTCGTGTTAGGCTTACCTCGAACCCAACGAGGATATGATGCCATATTTGTTGTTGTTGATCGTTTCTCCAAAATGGCACACTTCCTCCCTTGTAAGAAGACCACTGATGCGAGCAGCGTCGCAAGTATATTTTTTTGCGAAATATACCGTTTGCATGGGTTACCCCTTTCAATTGTGTCTGACAGGGATACGCGCTTCTTGAGTCACTTTTGGCGCAGCACTTGGCGCCTCGCCAATACTGATTTGAATTTTAGTAGTGCCTACCATCCCCAAACGGATGGGCAGACGGAAGTGGTCAATCGTTCGCTAGGAAATTTATTGCGTTGTCTTGTCGGTGATAATCTGAAGGTTTGGGATCAGAAGTTGAGTCAAGCTGAATTTGCCTATAACCACTCCGTTAATCGCAGCACTGGATATAGCCCCTTCTACATTGTCTATGGCATGGTTCCCCGAGCTCCAATGGACTTAGCTGCTGTCCCAGATCAGAAGCGTCCACATGGCCGCGCTGAAGATTTTATTGCTGAGTTACAACAGTTGCATCATAGTACACAACAACGGCTGCTTGAGTCCACGACAAAGTATAAGCAAATGGCTGACCGAAAACGACGTTCGGTGACTTATGAAGTTGGAGATTTCGTGTGGGCAGTCTTAACAAAGGACCGCTTTTCACCAGGCGAGTATAACAAATTATCAGCACGCAAAGTTGGCCCCCTTGAAGTCCTTGAGAAGATAAACTCTAATGCCTATCGCCTCAAGTTACCCAGCCACCTTCGCACTTCGGATGTCTTCAATGTCAAGCACTTATGGCCAGTTCAAGATGATTCATCTGAGGGAGAACACAGTTCCAATTTGGGGTCGAATTTTGTCTCACCAGGGGAGGATGATGCAGTCCACATGGCCCACGCATTCATGGAGAGATACGACAGGCGTATGAATTAAGGATGGGATCAGCTATTCCATCAATTCAGCAGACTACAAGGCTATTACTGCAATCATGGAATCAAGAATATTTACATTACGTCTTTTCCGTTAATTTAGCATTTTATTACTCCTTTATTGTTGGCCATCACTAGCTCATTATTATATTGTTTCCAAAAAGGTTGTTTAAACCTGATAAGTTCGAGTATTTATGCATGTAGCCTTCAGAAGGCAGGGACAGTTTTTGAATGAATTAATAAGATTTGATATACAAGTTTTCTTTTCAATTCTTGGGCATTCATAGAATTCAACGAGAATTGAGGGCTTGATTTCGGTATTCATTGGATCAACGAAATTGAGTGGCTTGACCTGGTATTCGCTTGTGGATCAACGGGTTTGAATATCACCATCACGCTGTAATTACATCACAAACCCATCAAGATCACTCGCATTCAAAACTTTTTGATTTTCCATCGTTGTCGTGTTTAGCCAGCTGAAAATCCAGGGAAACAATGACTGACAGGCTTCCAATCATAAGACAATAACTCATTAGGAGGAAGCTAAAACACTAACAAGTAAAAGTCTCCATGGCGGTCATGAAATTGGACTTTAAAGTCTCCATCAACCTCCGCCAGAGCTTCCCCTGGAAGAGTATAAACCAAAAACCCTTTGTCTACTATACTAAACCAGTATACTTCTGCCTACAAAAAAAGGGTGCATACATCAATAAAAAACAACGTTGTCCGAAATTGATAATGGTGCCTGAGATTTCTAGAAATGTCACCAACTAGATACCACTAAATAATCAAACAGACCTACCAACAGATCCTTGGTTCGGGGATGCGTTTTTGTAGAGAAAAGATCACCTGCACAGAAATATAGCAGTAAAATGCCCTCAAGCAAAACAGGTCACAACTCATGAACGGTCTAAAGATACAATGAAGAAACAAGTAGACTCTCAAAAAAGCAACTTCAGTGGAAACACATGCTGCCAACTAGCAGTTTAGCAAGAATCTGAAAGGATACTTTTACAGACCATGGTGGTTACTGACAGTGAATGAGGGCCTCATCCAATAAAGACGTCCGCGAAACCAAAATGCCCTAAGCATGCACCTGTAGGAATTATGGTGTCACCATAATAGTATAATGCAGATGATATAATAGATGTTACATTAAAACCGCATACCAGAATCATACCTACGCTTCGGCTGGACTTCGCCATTGAAGTATGTTAAGGTATGTTCAAAATATTTGACAAACCTCTAGAAAAAACAAAAACAAATAAATACTGGTCAGTCTTACAGTGCACAACAACAACATTCTCAATATCCTCCTTCAACCAAGAATAAGCACTTTGACAGAAGGATATTATAAGTTGAATTGGGGGGCAATTATGTTCATCAAATGGGAAGCTGACCACCCGAAGAGGAAAAAAAAAAAGAAAAGTTCAGCAGATACAAGATGCTGCAATACAAAATAAACAGCATTTTAAAAGGAATTACCATCCTTTTAAAAGAGATACAAACTTGAACTGAATCTAACTGGTTTGCCACAGCATATATGTCGCAAAACATTAAGGCACAAGGACTTGCCATCCTTTTAAAATAGATACAAACTTGAGCTGAATCTAACTGGTTTGCCACAGCATGTATGTTGCAAAAAAATCAGAATCTGATGGTCTGGCTGCTTATGAGAATTAAAGTAACTCGGAACACTAAATATAATTCGCACAAACATGCTAATAAATGCCTTCTGAGTCTCATGAGTTTCAGACAAAATCTGTGAACTCTCTTTCTCTCGCTCTCCCTCCCTCCCTCTCAAAAAGTCTTACGTATTTCAGACAGAATACAGAATCTGATAATCAAGAAGCCATTACAACTTTAATCTTTAGGAAAGAGAAGAAAAGGCTGTCCAATTTAGAAGTAGGAAAAAAGTAAAAGAGTCTGCCACCAACAAGAAGCTCATATAACCACTGCTGTCAATATCATTATCACTCTTCCTAGGATCGCAGCAACTTTTTGCCGTTTTTTATTCATTAATCTTATTGAGACAAAGACTGATAACGATGATGATTCTTCATCGAGATTGTCTGTCTCTGCATAAACATTTACTAACATCTAAACAATACTTATCAAGAGTTGGAGATGCTTCATTTTAGCCTTCCAGAGCCATCAAAGTTTGTAACTCTTAGAAATTCAGGGGACTCAGCTCTATCAAAATGAAGGCAATGTTTAATATTTCCACATGCAACAAATCAATAAGACCAGAATGACAAAAATTGGATTCTCCTAAAACGAGAGAGAAAATGGTCGCAAAAGTTCTAACAATGGTTATTTTTTATATGAATTTGATTTATTCTGTCAGGACAGATGAAAAGCCAATATTGTTTCGCAACTCTACCAGGGCAAGATATATTATTTGGCACCCTGCATAGTTCATGTACATTTATTGTCTGAATTAATCAATAAAAAGGTCACTTATGAATCAAGTCTATGAAAAATTCAGATCTTTTAACCAGGTGATGAACAGAAATGGAAGAAAAAAAATCTCATATATCTTTTTTTCCTTTTTCTTTCAGTAATTAAGTAAGTAACAATTGGATACACACCCTCCCTTCGAATAACGATGCATCGTACAGTCTTTCAGGGCAAAGATTGTATACTTTGTATTTCCCCTGCACATACATTAATTCCCAATAAGGCATATTCATCAAAGACATAGTAGTAAGACAAGGCTCAAAATCTTCAAAAAAAACACACAGAATGTCATATGAGATAAATTTTATCCAAGTAGTCTGAGAAAAAAAGGCAATAGTTAATGATAGTATGATACAGCAAGTCACAAAAAGAAAGTAGAAATAAAGAATTCAGTTAGGTTGAGGCCGCCCAGCGACAAAGTTTGTGTTTCGAGTTAGGCTTGCTGCATTTTGTAACAACTATAATCAAAATAGAAACAAAGGACAAAATCACTATCCTTGGAGACAAACATGAGAACCTGAAAGGTTAATTTCTTGATTTAGAAACGAAATAATCCCTACAGCATATAACATATAAGAAAAAGATGGCCGCAAAACATCAATATAAATATGAATGAAGCCCTAAGATATCAAGCTGTCATGCCTTCTACACTCTTTGTCACTGTGTAGATAAAGTGATCATGTACAAACACTTAAAAGAGCACCACATATTCAATGGTTGGCTCATCAATACCCTTTCCCAGTGGCAAGGGATTGAAAACCCCCCGTCTCGAAAGAAGAAGAGGGAAAAATTGAACAGTTAAAAAATAAAAGAAAAACGCTTATGCAGTGGGTGACCAAACATAAGTTAGACATACAAGATAGTCACAATTCCTCCAAATCTCTGTCATTAGCAATGCAGCAGCGACTCTATAGCTAAGCAGAAAACAAAGGGCACTGCTTTCAGGAGGCCTGAATAGACATGAGAAAGCATCCATACAAAGCAGCCTACTCATACAAACTACAATTAGAAACTTTCTGCAAAACACGACATCAAATGTTACTAAAACAACTCTAAATTTATATTCGATTTATTGCTTTTGGATCACCATATAGAATACAACAATCAACACATCGAGAGGCACGAATGACTTAAACACGAGCAATACATCGATAGAACTGCTATTACCTTGTGATGAGTTTCAAAAAACTTAATTACTTCTTTCATGTGATTTCAGTAAAACCCCTGAACAATGCATCGAGAATTTTTAGTTAAGTGTTACAAAGCATTTAAAATGAAAAGAGACTACTTCACAATGTGGTAAATTTGTTCACCTCAACATATCCAAAAAACCCAGAACTCATATCTCCAGCAGGGAAGCCCATGGCAATTACGTTCTCTGTGATATATGCCATGTCCAGATCAAACCCAGCCTCCTGAACATAAGGTCTGAAGTTATATTTGAAGCATATGGGCCACAGATATAAGATTACAGCATATGGTTTATCTTCGTAGTAAAATGTGCTTAAACAAGAACACAGACAGACTAACATAGAAATCCATTTTACATCATGGAACTTGACTACAAAAGGGAAAATAATGGGCATCAATTATACTAGATACAGCGATCATGCAGGAATCAGGATGAACAATGTAGAAAGCATATTGAAAATAACACTGTTATAGTGTTTACAAAATAAAAATTCAAAGGAAAACACGAAAGCTAAATCCCACCTGGTATCTACGTTTATTTTGAGAGATAACATGCCAAAAATCACGCATTATATGACAGAATAGAGAGCGAAGTGTCTCTTCAGTTGCAGCTCTGATGATGATGGTGGGAGTGAAGTGAAGCTGTAATATTAGTAGGGGTGGGAAAAAAAGAATGATGCTTGAGACTCTCAAAAAGTAATTCAAAATATCCTCATTTGATGTGGAGTGTTAACTGTGAAGTAAGTATATTTTTAATCTATGACTATTTTAATGTCACATAAATTTAGGGCTCAAAAAATTGGGGAGTTGGCATTATTCGAGAAAAAATAGGTTTTGGGTTGGTTTCGGGTTCACAACTTTGTACGAAATATTTATATGTTCCACCCCTAATCCGGATTGAATTTCGGACTTACTTAATTAACCAAATTTATATTGGTTTAAATCCAAACAAGTAAACCGGATAATAACATAATCCGGATTAAGGTCTGGACAATTAAATCCAACAATATTGTTGTGTTTAAATCCGGAGTCGGTTTTAAAAAACTTAGTTTGGTCCCAAAAAGATAAATTCGATCATTTGCATTGGACATGATGTCAGTCACGAACCATTGATTAGGGGCATCTGTGACCGTTGATTAGTGATTTAATGATCTTGTTTGCTTTATCTTTCTACATTAAACGTCTTAATTTTAGACTGAAAAAAATAACTTGCTAATTTTATACCATAAAGATTAAAAAAAATTACTAATTTCTGTTTGCTCTATCTTTCTTCATTAACTTGTTAATTTTATACTGAAAAAGTAACTTGCTAATTTTGTACCATATTCTATCTTGTTTGCTGTTTGCTTTATCTTTATTAACTTTGATGATGTCTAAAACAGGTCTACCCTATCAGACAAATCAGCCAAGTCAGACTGAGCTGGAATAACTAATTTCTCCTTTGCTGGTACGTGATCTCTTCTTTCCTTCCTGCACAAGAAGCGAACGTAAGCTTCGGTAGGGCCCCGAGGGTGTACTCGGGGGGACCTCTCCGACGCTCAAGTCAGTACAATACTAAACTTGGGAGGATGGCTCGTTGTTTCGAGCGTTGCCTCTTGCTCAGTAAGTATTTTAGAGTGCAGGAGTTAGATTGCTTACCTGAGGGCAGAGGTTCCCCTTTTATATGAGTTTGAAGTGTTCGAGTTGTAGTAGGAGTCAAACTCTCTCTCATTGGTTTTCCAGAGGGTTTCTCGGATGGTAAATTCTATCTGTATCACTCTCCAAAGGGGAGTAGGACTCTATCTAGAATTGGCGTCCTATGAGGACTCTTCATTAGTTGAAGCTTCGTGCGTACATGCTTCTGTAGTACGGTTATCGAAGTGTGGTCTTCGGTCTGATAGTGCAGAGGTATACACTTCGGTCAAGAACCGAAGTTTACCCTTCGGTACGTCACCCACATTGTCCTCACTGGAACTTACTCTGCCACGTGGCCTTCTCCCATTAGTGGGGGTATTTTGGGAATATCAGTTGCCCCCCACACTCGTACCGAGGTATCTCAATGATGAACTGGGTATGAGTGTAATAATGTTTGTTCGACGGTTCATTTTTGCGGACAAGATCGAAGGATGCAGAGCGTCTCAACCTACGTACCGTTAGATCAGATCTTTCCCCCTATATAAATAGGTGGCCTGCAGTTCTCTTCGATTTTTACTCGCCTCATTTTTACTATTTAGAGAGTTTAATCTGACTGACCGACCGAAGCCTTCCTTTGCAAAACCGAACATACTTCAATCCCTAGTTCTCTCAGTTTTCACAAGGTCAGTCTTTACTCCTTTCTTTTTTTTATATTATGTCTGTAAGTTCCTCCACTTCGTCTTCCTCTTCGGGAGACGCGTCTTCTTCCTCTACTTCGAGTGAACAGACTGCGTCTGACTCTGAAGTGAACATCATCGATTCTCCTACCCCCGGCCTAAGCGAGGCTTCAGTACTTCGGTCAGCTTATCCCGAAATTGCTGATCCAAGTGAGCTTCCACCCAATCAACAAGCGGGGGGAGACGAGGTCGATTCCGAACCGACCTGTCTATCTGGTTCAGGATTGGATGATCATGGGGTGTCAAACATCAAGAGGGACTTCGGTATCCCCTGGGCATGTCGTCGTATACCTTCAGACGAACACCCTCTTCATCCACAGGAAGGTGAATTCGTCGTTTCGCTTCACTCTCTAAATATGGTGCAAGGATTCCTTATCCCCCTGCACTGACCAGTTTTTTCCGTATCTTCGGTATTTGTCCGACCCTCCTAACCCCGAACTCTTGGTTATTCCTTAATACCGTCATCAACCTGTGTGCCAAGTACAAAATACCCTTCAATTCTTTTATCATTCAACACCTTTTTAGACTGAGTCGACATGGTAGGGAGGCCGGGCTGTACTACTTTCAGTTTCGGTCTCCAATTGAAGCCCCTCACTACCAAGCTTCAATTAAAGATTGGAAGAAGGGTTACTTTTTTGTGAAGGCCCCCCTTCATCCCGGAGAGAACCTTCCGTTCCGAACAACCTTCGGTATTCCTCACTTTTTTTAGTTCAATAATCCCCTCGAACTCAGGCTTGAGACTGATAGAGAATTACTAGATCGATTGAAGTCTTACCTTCCTCCCAATCCTTCGGTCTCTCTATCATTCAGTAGAATTGATTCTGCTTATGCCTATTCTTCGGTTATTCTACAGAGAGGTGTGCTTCGGTTGGTCTATTTAGACTTAGAGAAATTCATTTGTCTGTATTACTTCTTTATTAACATGTTCGGTCATCCATTGTGCAGATATGGCGAGCATGGAGGACTACGTCAACATGTTCAGCGCTGGGGCTTCAAAGGGCAAGAAGCACGGCATTGGTAAGGGAAACAGGAGGAAGCCGAACCCGAAGCGTTCAAGGAAGAATACAACGGGAGAGACTTCTGCTGCAGCCAATGTGCTCAACGCTCCCACAACTGTTCACAGTTCGGTCAGGGTGACTCAACTGAGCTCAAACCGCTCTCGGACTTCAGATTATGCCAACATCCCTCTTCCAGTGACCCAACCTCCCCGAAGGATGGAAATTGAAGACCTCACTGTTCATACACCGAACTGGGATGTTCTGGTGGGTGATTCTGCCAATAACCCAACCATTGCGGGTAGGATGGTTGCGAAGGCTCCAACTCCGGCTGACTTCAGTCGATACGAAGCGCTTGCTTTGTCAGACAAGGTGTCAGAGCTGAACGTTGCAGCTATGAAGGTATAATAATTTCATTTAACTTCGGTTCTCCTTTTTTGACTTGGTATTTTTACAGATGAAATTGGTCCCGAAGTACTGAAGTTCATTATGCCTATGTAGGTTGTCTCTGTTCTTGCTACACTTCCTGGAGGCATAGCGAACATGGCTCACAATGAAACGGCAGCAATTGAAAGGGCCGAAGCAGCTGCCATGGCGAAGGCGAAAGCTGAAGCTGAGCTAGAGACATTTCGGGCCGAACTAACGGAGAGGACCGAAGCTCTAAATGCCGCTAACGCCAAGGAGCTCGAATACCGTAAGGAAAAATCCAGGCTGGAGGCTGAGGTCACTAGGCTTTCCCAAGCTGCTGAAGCTGAACGAGTGAAGGCTATTGCCAAAGGCAAGGCCCTGGGGGTTCAAGAGTTCAAAGCCTCTGAGGAGTTCAAGTTAACTCTTCGTCAAGAAGGCTACTTCGGTGGTCGTGGTGCCTTTAAAATGGCCAGGAAGGCTCTAATTGAGGCTGGGCAAGATCCAAGTGTTCTTGATAAGCTTTGCCCAGTTTTGGTTGGAAAGGACGGACTGGAGGAGTCCAAAGAGGAGATATATGCTGAACTTGCTAGGGCTGAGGAAGAAGTTCGTCGACAGGCTGAAGATGACGAGAATTCTGAAGAAGATTTCGAGGATGGGGATGAACATCCTTCCACTGTTGATCTTACCGTAGTTACTTCGGATGAAGATCCCCCACATGTCATCCCTACCGAAGGTGATTCTCCCATTCACTCAGCCGAGCTTGGTGAAGTTCGTCCCTTTACGCCAGAGGGTATTCCTCCACCAAATCCTCCTGAACCGATCTTGCCAGAAGCTACCCTGCATGAACCTTCAGAGACCGAGCTGCCCCCTTCAACCGAAGACATTTAACTTTAGAAATTTTATTTTATTTTATTTTTTGTATGAACAATTTAATACCATTTTGTAATAATATTTCTCTTTTTGGGATGCTCGAAGAGTATTATATTGCTTAACGTTAGTTCTTTGACCGAAGTGGCTTCTTTTAATGAAGAACCTTACATGACCGAAGTGCTTTTCAGGCGTGGGGTACTTTTTGTAGTTGAAGTGTTAGCTTCGGAAGAAGTCCACTTCAAGACTTAAGCATAACATTTAAATACTTAGAAAATTTTATTATTCTTTGGGCCAAAATGGCTGTTTGGACCGAGGGGTATCTGGGCCGAAGTGGCCTAATTTTGAGACTTAGAAAATTTTTCTAAGCTTTGGGCCAATGTGGCCTATTTGGACCGAAGGGTCTATGGGCCGAAGTGGCCTATTTTTGAGACTTAGAAAATTCTTCTAAGCTTTGGGCCGATGTGGCCTATTTGGACCGAAGGGTCTGATTGGGCCGAAGTGGCCTATTTTTTGAGACTTAGAAAATTCTTCTAAGCTTTGGGCCGATGTGGCCTATTTGGACCGAAGGGTCTGATTGGGCCGAAGTGGCCTATTTTTTGAGACTTAGAAAATTTTTCTAAGCTTAGGGCCGATGTGGCCTATTTGGACCGAAGGGTCTGATTGGGCCGAAGTGGCCTATTTTTTGAGACTTAGAAAATTTTTCTAAGCTTAGGGCCGAAGTGGCCTGTTTTTGAGACTTAGAAAATTTTTCTAAGCTTTGGGCCGATGTGGCCTGGTTGGACCGAAGGGTCTATGGGCCGAAGTGGCCTATTTTTGAGACTTAGAAAATTCTTCTAAGTTTTGGGCCAATGTGGCCTATTTGGACTGAAGGGTCTATGGGCCGAAGTGGCCTATTTTTGAGACTTAGAAAATTCTTCTAAGCTTTGGGCCGATGTAGCCTATTTGGACCGAAGGGTCTGATTGGGCCGAAGTGGCCTATTTTTTGAGACTTAGAAAATTCTTCTAAGCTTTGGGCCGATGTGGCTTATTTGGACCGAAGGGTCTGATTGGGCCGAAGTGGCCTATTTTTTGAGACTTAGAAAATTCTTCTAAGCTTTGGGCCGATGTGGCCTATTTGGACCGAAGGGTCTGATTGGGCCGAAGTGGCCTATTTTTTGAGACTTAGAAAATTTTTCTAAGCTTAGGGCCGAAGTGGCCTGTTTTTGGGGCGAAGAGATTATGCAACAACTTCTAAACTGTTGTTTTATTAAGCTGATTAACAAGTAACAACTTATTGAAAAATTATTGTTTAACTAAACAAAATATCTGCGTAAATTATCAGCATTCCAAGGACGCATCTTCCTCCCAGGGTTTTCTGGGTCTTCAATCCTGTAGGTTCCTTCCTTGAATGCTTCAATTACTTTGAAAGGTCCATCCCACGTCTCCCCTAGCTTCCCAGGGTGTTTTCCTGCGGCCTCCATCTTTCTTAAGACAAGATCCCCTGGGTTGAACTTTCTTTCTTTGACCCTTCGGTTGTAATACCGGGCCGTCCTCTGCTTGTATGCTGCAGTTCTGATTCGAGCCTCTTCTCTAACTTCCTCCACCAAGTCTAAATTATTCAGAAGTGCTTCATTATTTTCTTGGATATTGAAGTTAATGATCGTTGTAGACGGGATTCCAATTTCTACAGGTATCACGGCTTCGGAGCCAAATGCCAGGGAGAAGGGTGTTTCTCCTGTAGAAGTCCGTGCTGTGGTTCGGTAGGACCATAACACACTCGGTAGTTCTTCGTCCCATCTTCCTTTGGCACTATCTAATCTTGTCTTCAAACCTTGGAGGATCACTCGGTTTGTCACTTCAGCTTGCCCATTAGCTTGTGGGTGACTGACCGAAGTGACTCTGAGATCAACCCCCAACTCTTCACATAGCTTCTTCATCTTTCCTCCGACAAATTGTCTGCCGTTATCAACAATAAGGGCTCTTGGTATCCCATATCTACAGACGACGGTTCTCCAGATGAAGTCTATTACCTTATTTTCAGAAATAGTTGCAAGTGGCTCTACTTCTACCCACTTAGTGAAGTAATCCACGGCTACTATCAGATATGTCCTTTGACCCGATGCTGGTGGGAATGGTCCAAGAATGTCCATACCCCACTGAGCAAATGGACAAGGACTCTGAATAGGCACCATCTGGCTAGGAGGAAGGTGGGGTACATTGGAATGCCTTTGGCACTTATCACACTTTTGAACAAGCTTTTTGGCGTCTGACACCATTGTAGTCCAGTAGTATCCACAACGTAGCACCTGATAACTTAATGTTCTTCCCCCTATGTGACTTCCACAAATCCCTTCATGCACTTCCCTTAGGGCATAATCGGCCTCTCTGGGGGCCAAACATCACAGGTATGGAAGTGTGAAGGATCTTCTGTATAATTCTCCATCCATCAGAGTATATCTTGCTGCCCTTTTCCGGAGACTTCTTGCTTCATTCCTATCTTCAGGAAGTTTCCCTTCAAGCAGGAATTCTCTGATTGGGTCCTTCCAACTTGGTTCAGCTTCAACCGGAGCCATTTCTAGTTCAGCCGAAATACTTGGTTGAGGAAGTACTTCAATTCTGACCGAAGTAGGTCCTTTGGCTGAACAGGCTGAAGCTAATCGAGCAAGGACATCTGCTTTTGCATTTTCCTCCCTAGGTATTCGATTAATCTCTACCTTGGGAATCTTGGCCAGTAATTTCTTGACCGCAGCTAAGTACTTGACCATATTTGAGCCTCTAGCCTCATAGTCTCCCTTCATTTGTTCAGTTACTAGCTGAGAGTCACTGTTGATCAACAAATACTTAACTTCAAGTTCGGCAACAAGTCTCAATCCAGCTAGTACCGCTTCGTATTCTGCTTCATTATTTGACGCTTTGAAGTGAAAATGAAGTGCATGTTCAATACATATGCCCCCCGGACCAAGGAGGAGTACTCCGGCTCCGCTACCCTCTTGGTTAGAAGAACCATCAACGTAAAGGTTCCATTTTGGGTAGTCCTCTTCGGTCAGTGTCACTAAGGTTGGGCGACGACATTCAACAACAAAATCTGCTAAGGCTTGAGCCTTAATCGCATGTCTTGGTTTGTATTGAATGTCGAACTCACTCAACTCAATGGACCACTTTATTAATCTTCCTGATGTGTCCGGCTTCTGAAGTATGTTCTTCAATGGTTGGTCAGTAAGAACTACTACAGTATGGGCTTGGAAGTAGGGTCTTAATTTTCGAGCTGCAGTAACCAATGCTAAAGCAAATTTCTCTGCTTCGGTATAACGAGTCTCAGCATCTATCATGACCTTACTGACATAATACATTGGCTTCTGAATTTTATCTTCTTCCCGGATAAGGACTGCACTTACCGCATGATCTGTCGTAGCAAGGTACAAGTACAATACCTCTCCCTCTTTTGGACATGTTAGTAGGGGAGGATGTCCGAGGTATTCCTTTAAACCCTCAAATGCCTTTTGACACTCTTCAGTCCATTGAAATTCCTTGGCCTTTTTTAAGGCCTGGAAGAAGTGTCTACATTTATCACCCGACCTAGCAAGGAATCTCCCAAGTGCCGCCGCTCTTCCCGTTAATTTCTGAACCTCTTTCGGAGACTTCGGAGGTTCCATCTGAAGAATGGCTTCAACCTTCTCTGGGTTTGCTTCGATTCCTCTACTAGTGACAAGGAAGCCTAGGAATTTTCCTGAGCTTACTCCAAAAGCGCATTTGTCTGGGTTCAATTTCATTTGAAACTTTTCTAAAGTGTTAAACACTTTTTGAAGATCTGAAGGATGATCTTCCGCCCTTCTACTCTTCACGACCATATCATCTACATATGCTTCTACTGATTTTCCTATCTGATCAGCAAAGACATGGTTTATCAACCTTTGATAAGTGGCACCAGCATTCTTAAGTCCGAAGGGCATAACCTTATAGCAATATGTCCCTTCTGGAGTTATGAATGAGGTACTCTCCTCATCTCTTGGGTCCATCTTGATCTGGTGGTACCCCGAATAAGCATCCAAGAAGCTAAGGAGTTCGTGGCCTGAAGTTGCATCCACTAATTGATCAATCTTAGGAAGAGGATAGCAGTCCTTAGGACAAGCTTTGTTTAGATCTGTGAAGTCAACGCACATACGCCATTTTCCATTCGCCTTCTTTACCATGACCACATTGGCCAACCAATCTGGATACCGCACCTCTCGGATGAAACCAGCTTCAAGTAACTTCCCCACTTCTTCCTTGATAGCAACTTGTCTCTCTAGGGCGAAGTTACGCTTTTTCTGTTTGACCGGTTTAGTCCCCGGTATGATGCTCAAACTGTGGGAGATGACTTCCCTACTAATTCCTGGCATCTCATGCGCACTCCATGCAAAGTTCTTTATGTTAGAGAGGAGGAGTTTGGTTACCTCCTCAGCTAACCTTTTATTTAAAAGAGACCCTAGAAATAACTTCTTTTCAGTTCCTTTCTCCACAGTTATTGGAAGAAGTGCTTCAACCGGTGTTGGCTTCAGTATCTTCTCTTCTTCCCGAACATCTAAGCTTCCAACTGATATGGAGGTCTTCTTCTTGTCCTTCAAGTCCATATAGTACATCATTCGAGCTAACTTCTGATCCCCACTCACTTCTCCTACCCCATTAGAAGTTGGAAACTTCATTTTGAGGTGGTAAGTAGAGACCACCGCCCGAACCTTGTGTAGCAATGGTCTGCCAATGATGGCATTGTAGGGGGATTGAACATCTACTACAAGAAGATCGATCATATGCATAACCGTCCTTGGATAGGTTCCCAGAGTAACATGTAGGGATATGACTCCCTTGGGAACAATGGATTCCCCTGCGAACCCATATAAAGGAACCGAAAAGTTCTTCAATTTTTCTTCTGAGATCTTCATCTCTTTGAAGGCGTGATAGAACAAGATATCTGCTGCACTTCCATTATCCACCAGAACCTTTTTCACTGTGAAATTTGCGATGACTGCTTCTATCACTAGGGCATCATCATGTGGATCCTGGATACCTTCAGCATCTTTTTCTGAGAAAATAATTTTTTCTTCATCCCTTCTCGGCTTCTTTCTTTCCTTACTTACTTCATTTATTCTAGCATAAGCCCTTCTTGCTGAGGAGCTTTCTCCTCCTGCGGCCAGACCTCCTACAATAACTCCAATTGTCCCAGCAGTCCCCCTTTGGTGACGAGGAGACCTATCCCTTCTTCTTTGTCTCCTTCGGTCGTTATTCCTATCATCACCATCGGTTCTTCTTCTCTTTTCTTCTCTATCTAAAGTGAACTGCTTCAGGTAGCCTCGCCTTATGAGGCCTTCAATCTCATCCTTGAGATGCCTACATTCTTCAGTGTCATGACCATGATCCCTATGGAACAAGCAATACTTATCTGAAGTACGCTTTTCTGCCGGGGCCCTCATTTTCTTAGGCCACTTCAGTATATCCCTGTTACTTATTTCAAGAAGGATATTATGCAATGAATTATTAAGAGGAGTATAGGAACTATACCGAGGGACTGGACCCTGGTCAGTCTTCCTACTAGATTGATCATCCTTCTTTTTGTCATTCTTTCCTTCTACTCTTCCTTGCTTCTTGCTTGGAGGGGGTAAGTCTTTCTCCGTCTTTCCCAGGGCGCTCGAGCCTTTTTTGGCAGGGGCCGAGGAAGAAGAGAACTGAGAAATTTTCATCATGTCCTCTGACTGCATGAACTTATCTCCCCTAGCGTAGAGTTCTCCCATAGTCTTCGGGCGTTTTTTCGTTAATGAGCGTACATACGCTTCATCCCTTACTGTCCTTACCAGGGCCGAAATAGCTACTTCTACCTGGACATGTGGGATTTCCAAGCATGCTCTATTGAACCTTGCAAGAAATGATCGAAGTGATTCTCCATGCTCATGGTCAAGATTCATCAAATCCAAACTGGTCTTTGCCGTCCTTCGTGCGGCGGAGAAGTGAAGCGCAAGTTTCTCGGACAAGTCTCCAAAACTAGTCACACTGTGTCTCGGTAATCGATTGAACCAAGTTCTTGCTGGTCCAAAAAGGGTTGATGGGAATATCTTACACATTATCAGGGCATTTGCCCCCCGACACTCCATCATTGATTTGAAACCCTGGATATGATCACAGGGGTCAGTTAACCCTTCATACTTCTCCAGCTTTGGAACAATAAGGTGACGCGGCATTTCAGCTTCAAGTATTTCAGGAGCTAAAGGGGTCAACGTACTGTCCCATACTCCCTCCATTGGGGACACTCCTTGTAGTGCTGCAATCTTCTTGTTCATCTCATCTAGGTGTCGACCGACATCTTCATTGTAGGTAGTTCCCCTTCTAGTACTTTCTCCAATGGTACCATCGGGATTCACCCTTCGGCTTGGTTCTCTAGACCTACCTGAGTGTGAACTTCGCACCTCCTCATTGTGCGGGATTTCTTGGTTCACTTGTGTCTGTTGGTTCATGATTAGTTCAGTCAACATTTGCACCTGCTGGGAAAGTTGTTGGAATTGTTCCTGAGTGCAAGGTACTTGAGACGGTCCAGCGTCCTGGTTATGCTGGTTGGTTCGGTCAGCAACATCCTCCTGGTGTTCTACCTCCTCATGATGGGGGTGTTCACCCTGCCCCCGGTCGGGAGCATTAGGGTCATCAACTCGATGGCTTGTTTCTGAAGTAGAAGCGACATTCATTCTCAATCTGACCATTGTGAGTTTCTTTAGGGAAGTGTACTTCTTTCCCACAGACGACGCCAAACTGATGATGTCTAAAACAGGTCTACCCTATCAGACAAATCAGCCAAGTCAGACTGAGCTGGAATAACTAATTTCTCCTTTGCTGGTACGTGATCTCTTCTTTCCTTCCTGCACAAAAAGCGAACGTAAGCTTCGGTAGGGCCCCGAGGGTGTACTCGGGGGGACCTCTCCGACGCTCAAGTCAGTACAGTACTAAACTTCGGAGGATGGCTCGTTGCTTCGAGCGTTGCCTCTTGCTCAGTAAGTATTTTAGAGTGCAGGAGTTAGATTGCTTACCTGAGGGCAGAGGTTCCCCTTTTATATGAGTTTGAAGTGTTCGAGTTGTAGTAGGAGTCAAACTCTCTCTCATTGGTTTTCCAGAGGGTTTCTCGGATGGTAAATTCTATCTGTATCACTCTCCAAAGGGGAGTAGGACTCTATCTAGAATTGGCGTCCTATGAGGACTCTTCATTAGTTGAAGCTTCGTGCGTACATGCTTCTGTAGTACGGTTATCGAAGTGTGGTCTTCGGTCTGATAGTGCAGAGGTATACACTTCGGTCAAGAACCGAAGTTTACCCTTCGGTACGTCACCCACATTGTCCTCACTGGAACTTACTCTGCCACGTGGCCTTCTCCCATTAGTGGGGGTATTTTGGGAATATCAAACTTGTCAAATTTATACTTAAAAAATAACTTGCCAATTTTATACCATAAATATTAAAAAAAATACTATTTTTATTTTTATTTCCTGTTTGCTTTATCTTTCTTCATTAACTTGTTAATTTACACTGAAAAAGTAACAGGCTAATTTTATACCATTAAAATTAATAAATTAGTAATTTTATTTTATTTCCTGTTTGCTTTATCTTTCTTCATTAACTTCTTAATTTTATACTGAAAAAATAACTTGCCAATTTTATACCATAAAGATCAAAAAAATTACTATTTTTATTTTTATTTATTTTGATAAGCTACTAATTTTATTTTATTTTGGTTTCTAAAGTTATACTCATTGTTTTTATCTTTTTATTTTTAAAATAAAATATTCTATTTGACAATTTGACTTGGCTCTGTAGTCTATAGAAAATTTGTATGTTTGTCTTATTGTTCAACTTTGATCTAAACATATTTCTTTTATGGTTTTTGGTTCTCTAATAACTTCTTTTATGGCGACTAGTAGATACATAAAGCCAAGGATAAAAGACCAAAGTTATGAACATCCTATGCACTTATTACTTATTCGTGTACATCTGTACTTTGAATTTGGAATACAAGATTACATATTTAGCGCACGAATAATGCTTGAGACTCCGAAAGAGATCCTATTTCACCCTCAATTAATGTGAAGATTTGAATGTTAAGTTTGTCATGTATGTGTTTATAATAAGAAAAAATTAGAGATAAGTCCATTTATTAAAAATTTTGTTCCAATAAGGACACTGCAATAAATTTTAAAAAATATTCCATAAAAGACAAAAAGTTATAAACATTTATTTTATTGATAAAAATACCCTCATATTCTCATCTTCCCTATTTGATCGGCGACTATTCCAACTAGTCAATGGGTGGGAATGGTGTGCCTAGGTCTAAGTTACACTACCGTGGTGGTGGCTTGCGGAAGTGGTGGCGATCGGATCGAGCACTTTTTCAAACGTCGACTGTGATTTCAATAAGCTTTTTCAACGATTCGAGTGATAATCGATGGTTGGTGATGACTGGCCTTTGGTCGGGTTGACTAGAGCTTCATTTCAGTGGTTCGTTCGTAAAAAATGATGGTCAGACGGCCAGCTTTCATTCGTCGACGTCAAGGAATAAGAAGAGAGAGAAAATGAGGAGGAAGAAGGAGCAACATGTTTTTAATATAATAGGGTCAAACTTGTTGGTTGACCGGGTTCTGGTTGTAGCAATTTTAGAATTTGAATTTAAAATATATTTCGACTCTTAAAGAGTGTTTGGAGCTTACATGCAGGGGCTGTTATATAACTAATTTTCAGAGTTACTAGTTGATTTGGAGCTTAGTTTAGACGAGTTTATGCACACAAAGTGTTCGAAAAAAGTCCCCAACCATTTACATCACGATAAATGCTACCGAAAGCCTAAAATTCACTCAACAAAGATTATGTCAACTTTTTTGTCAATATAAAAACAAAGAACATACGACTCGGGCTCTCTCCTAAGTACTTTGAACATAAACAACTCACAACCAGAAAAACCATTCAACGACCATAACGTTTCGTTACTTTTCACAAGCTTCAATAGCGATGTAACCTCAACTCATCAATCAAAGCATTCAAATCATTGTAAGATGAACCACCTACTTCAACAGCCTTGTGTGCCTTCTCACCAAGAGCCTTAGCTCTGCTTCTCATTTCCTCTGCTTCTTCACCCACCATTAATCGACTCACTGCCTTCTCTACAGCATCATTGTTAACAAAGTCCCCATACAGTATCAACCATTTCTTAGCACCAACCGCAACTCCAATCTTCAGTACCTCTGTCACAAGCTTTTCGTTATAGAACTGCTCTGCTGACACCGGCCATGTCACCATAGGCACCCCAGCAGATATACCTTCAAGAATCGAATTCCATCCGCAATGTGTCACAAACCCTCCAACAGATTCATGATTAAGAATCAACACTTGAGGTGCCCATCCTCGTATAATCAGTCCTTTTCCTTCAATCCTCTTTTCGAATCCTTCTGGAAGCCATGCCTCTGTTTCTTCTTCTTCTCTGCCTCTTCTTACAACCCATATGAATTGCTGCCCTGAAGCTTCAAGTCCAATTGCAATCTCTTTCAGTTGAGAAGCTTTGAAATTTGTCTTACTACCAAAACATATATAAATTACTGAATCGGGTTTCTTTGAATAAAGCCATTTCAAGCACTCGAGTTCATCAATGGCGGCTTCTTTTCCTCTATGTGCTTCATGTTCAGAATTCCGATTACAGAGCAAAACAGGGCCTACATGCCATGCCTTCCTTCCCAATTCATTCCTGTAGTAATCAGCATAAGCTGACTCAAGCTCGTAAAAGCTGTTAACCACAACACCATAGCTCTTTAATTCTGATTCCTGTACGAAGTTCATCATTCTACTGAATTCGGTTTCGACATTGTCTCTCATAAAATCTGGCAGCTGATTCTTTATCAATTTGAGTCCTCCAGGAAGACCAGTGAGAACAAACGGTTCAGTATCTGATGAAACATTCTTGTACGACTCGTACAATCTCAGACACTCAGTTGCACATTGATGTGTCAAATATATACATACATTTGTGCATCCTTTACACATAAGTTCATTGCATTTTGAGTTGATTAAGAGTTAATATTGCCTAAGAAAGCTATATTTGCATATTATAGGAGTCAAGGCAAGAAAGGGAGGAAAAGAGTGCAAAATGAAGATTTGGAGCCTAGTACTGATTTCCGATCGATCGGCCATATTCCCGATCGATCGGACCTGCCAAAACACCTAAAAATATCATCGAGACAGATTGTATTTCCGATCGATCGGACTATTCCCGATCGATCGGAGTACTATTCACAGCACTGCGCAGTTTCGTGAAAAAGACCCGAATTCACGTGTTTCTAAATCAAAACGACCCCAACTTGTTTTGGAAACGACATAAGAGTTTGGAGAAGTATAAAAGGACATAAGATAGGGTTTTGGAGGAGAGCTTGGAGGCTGGGGAGCTGGATTTCGTGCTACCTCCATTGGAGAGCTTGGAGGCCACCTTGGAGCTTGGAGAAGAAGATGATCTACAAGGGGGTTTCCTCTCTCCTTTTCTATCCTAGTTTCTATGGTTGATTTCCTTTGTTTAATGATGTATTTTGCTTCCATGAGTGGCTAGATTTCCTACTAGGGTCTTAATGTAACCAAACCTTGAAGATTCAATAAACTTGATTTCCTTATTTCTTGATTTCTCTTTCTCTCTTGATTGTCTATGGGTGTGATTAATGCTTTTGAGTGTTTGGCCATCATTCAATTGATTTGCTGCCTAGATTGAGACCGGAAGGAGATATCTAGGGTTTGCCTCAAGCCATAGATGACATAGGATGCATGAACCATAGGAATATAGGTTTGTGACTTATGCAATCGCTAAATGATTTCCATAGTTCGTAATGGGTTTTTGATATATTAATCCGATTGTTAGGAATAACAGGGATTTATATTGAAAATACGTTTGATGTATCTAGGAATAGAACATTGAATAGGTTGGGAAATCGATTGTCATTATTGAGAGATGAATTAGGGATTAAGGAATCAAGGGAATTGAATTGGATAGGTGAGGTGAAGTTAAGTACCCTAGTGCTTTCCATCCTTGATTTCATATGTGTGTTTGATTTGTTTTTGTTCTTTTTAATTAGTTTAGTAAAAATCAAAAACCAATCGCTAATCATTTTCTCCAATTTACATAATTGTAGCTTGTTTGACATTGATTTCTTTTGCCAACACATCCCTAGTGGAAACGATAATTTACTCATCTTTATATTACTTGTGCGATTTGTGCGCTTGCAATTAAATCCATATCACACATAATGAAAGAAACCCAGTCCCATGAAACACAAGCCTTGGAATCCCAAATTTGGCAGCAGCATCAGTACTCCATGGAAAGAACATATCGGATACAATGCAATCAGGACGAGCCTCCTCTAGAAGTTGCTCCAGAGGCTCTTGAAGCATTGTTGTTGCCTTCATAAATTTCTGGACCATGCCTCGACCATCCGATCCTTGTGTCGTTAACGAGTCTGCGTTTTCACAACCTTCAGGCAATCCGGCCTCGACGGCAGGGAATTTGATGGTTCGGATGCCAATTTCAGTATTTGCTATGGCTTTGGAAATGTAAGGAACATTGAGAGGAGTAGTGACAATGCTTGCTTTTACTCCTCGAGAAGTAAATAGCTTGGCCAAGTACAGGGTTGGTATCATGTGACCATGAGCCATGTATGGGAAGAAGAAGATGTGTAGATGCTCTTTAGCTAAACTGTCCATTTTTGGTGGCAATGTGAAGTTTTTGAAGAAGGGTTTCGGAGAAAATGTATGTATATGTTGTAAATGACGTCCTTGCACTCGTCACCAGTTCTTCTCTTTCTTTATTTTGTATAAAAAAAACCGAATAGTCAAAGTCATCACACAATTTGGAAGGGTGAATATGGATATGGATATGGTGGGTCTAATAAATACTTGGGCAACAAGGAAAGATTGTTGAAAGTTGCGTGCCGGACACTGTTTTTAATCTGTAATTTTGAAGGTTTGCTTGTGCTGGTCACAGTAGCGCAAATACACTTGAAGGGTATTTGTGCAACTCACAGTAACGCATTTTATATTTTTCATTAAAATGCGCTATTGCTAATAGTGCAGTAGCACTGTAGCGCATGTAGTAATATCATAATCAGAATCTTAATTGGAAGTAGGGGTGGAAGAAACCGAACCAAATCGTTTTTAGGATCGAAAACCGAACCGAATTTAATCAAACGGTTCTGTCTTTCGGTTTACTTTTTGACTTTGATTTAAGAAACTTGTGTAATTCGGTTTATCGGTTCGGTTTGGTTCAATAAAAAAGAATTCGGTGTCAAACCGAAAAACCGAACTAAACTTGTGTAAGATTATATATTTTATATTTATTAAATATAAGAGTAATTGACTAATAGAGTATGGGCCTCTATTAGACTTATAGTGATATATCTATTTACAGATTTATTTTGTAAAAGCATGGCCCAGCCCACAACCCAAACAGAGGGAAAAGAAATTAGGGATTCCTGCGATCCCAAACCTGCAAATCGGCGCCACTGTGGCTAAATCGACTCAAAAGAGTGAAGCAGCTGATGGGGAGAACTGAGAAGGAGGAGCTGGTTCTGCAGGGTACATTCGCTCAAGAAACTTCTGTCATGGTTGAAGATCTCAACATGAATTAGTCATCTCTTAAAATCTTCTACTTAGATTTTCCAGCTTTTCATAGACTCTTAGATGATTTCCTCTTGTCTTGTTTGTGATGGCAGATTTCTCACTTGATTTTCTCAAGGCTCCCTTCTTTCCCCCTCTCTCTCTCATCCTTCTCTGATCTCTCAAATCTCAATGGTGTGTATCAGTGTATGGTGGTGGCTTCCTGTGGAAGCCAAACATGATTTATTTATTTTTTCTTTTTTTAAACTTGTTGTCAAAAGACCACTTTATCCTCAAGTTTTCTCTATTTACAATTCCACCCTTGCTCTTTAATTGAGTACTTGTTTATAATACGGTTGAAACCGAGAAACCAACACCAAAACCGAATATTTCGGTTCGGCTTAGTTCGGTTTATGTTCTTTATTTGGTGCGGTTAGGTTTAGTCAGATATCAAACCGAAAAAATTCGATTTTGTCGGTTTCGGTTCCAACCCGAACCGTAAACCAAACTTTCTACCCCTAATTGGAAGATGGTGGATTTAGAGTCTAGCTTCTAAAGGATGACAAACCCCTCATTGCCAACTTGAGTTTTCAATAGAGAGTTAGGTCCAAACTTGTGATGCTAGACTTATGCCCTCATCCTATGTGGCGGGTATTTTTCATTGGTGCATTCGTTGAGAGGTGCACGTGCCTACGGGTAGGCTCGTGGGCTGATACTATTGTAGACAGACCTACCCCAGAGCCCATCCCTGAGAGGCGCACGTGCCTACAGGAAAGCTCGTGGGCTGATACTATCGTAGGTGGATTTACCCTGGAGCCCATCCCTTGTCACGTTGGGTTAGCAGACAGTTGGCCATATCCATTGTGGGTGGGTTGGAAAAGAGAAAAATGCCATAAAAAATAAAAGAAAAAAAAAGGTCGTTCAAGTAACTGGGAAACCCTCGATCCACTGGATTGGCAAGACTATGTGATCCTGACTCATAATTGTGGGATAGTAAGTGGGCTGACGATTGAAATGGTATAGTTCGGGCCATGCACGAGGACGTGCATGCTCTCAAGGGGGAGGATTGATGAGAATCTCACAACGAAATATGGAGAATTTGGAGTCAACTTGGGTTTTTAATAGAGAGTTAAGCTCAAATGTGTGATACTAGACTTAACCCCCCATCCCGTGTGACGGGTATTTAGCAAAACATTACAACAACATCATCACTTCGATATGAGTTGCTTAATGGATGGATCAGCCTTAAATATGTGCTTGTTTTATTGAATTGAGGGCTTAAAAAATTTTGGTGGGGGCCTTTTGAAAAATTCACTACAGCCCATAGAAATTTACAACACTGTAGCAAATTTCAGTGGGGGCCCAGGCCCCAGTGAAATGCAAGTCGGTCTGAGTCGACTCAATCAGCGACTCAAGGAGGACAAGAGCTTTTGGTGAGTCATTTATAAGTAGAAAAATCAAATCTAGAGTTCAAAGTAGTCAAGAAATTGGCATGTGATACGTATATTACCTTTTGTTGTCACTATCTTTTTTCAGTTGACGAGGAACTCTATTTTTGGTGTTTGATTTTGACCCATGTAAATTCGCGAATGTAAATTCACGGATACTTGAATATGAAAAGATTCATCCCATTCAACTCGACCACACTCGGGTGGTTAAGTTAGGCATTTTTGGCTAACAAGATGTATGATTTTTGATAAATTTGTTTTTACATTTAAAGCAACTCTTTTGGAATTCAAATGCACAAATGTTTAGTTTAGATAGTAATATTAGCAACTCTTTGCACCTCAGTTTACTGTAGTACTTAGGGACAATCTGTCTGTTGTGTCTTTACGTCCGGATTGAGGGGGCGTATTAATATAATGTGTACAGAGGAACGTTATGTAATCTTACAATATACATTCACTCATATATATACAACATCAAGGCACTCAGTTGAGGCAGCCAAACATACATTTCTACAAGTAATGACGCGGACGTCGGATCCATAACAAAGTCTTGCATCAGTAGCAGCTCATGTGAGAATTGCGTGTTTTAGCTCGAGGCAAACTTTGGTAGCTCGAGCCAAATTTGCGTCAGTAGCAGCTCATGTGAGAACTGTGTGTTTTAGCTCGAGGCAAACTTTGGTAGCTCGAGCCAAATCAACCGACGATTGACTTTGTCATGTTGCGTCCTATTTTATTTCGAGTTTGTTTCCTTTTTTTTAGCTAGCACGAATTTTGGTATTTTTGTTGTTTTTTTTAATAGGTTTTCCTAAACCTAATGTGTGGGGATTTATTTCGCAACTATTTAAAGGCTCTAGTTTGTATGGGATTTAGAATTCTGGTGCTTAATAAAATTGAGAGGCTTGCTCTTCCTTGCTTGTGAAAACTTCCAAAAACCTAGTTTTTATCGTTGTGGTGCTTCTGTATCAACGATTAGGCTAGATAGTGAGCGTGGACTCGTGGTGTTTCTGTATCGAATCCATTCGTCACTAGATCCTTGAGTTTGTGTTGAATTATTCGGTGGTGAGTTCTGTATCCGGAGGACTTCTTCGACAAAATCAAGTTATTTTTCTTGTTGACCCAGCTGTTTGTACTTTTCTATTTTATCTTAAATACGAGATTGCGAATCCTCTTCGTAGTCCCGTATCATCTTGGTATCGAAGCTGCTCAGGTTGTTTATGTGGAGAAGAGAAACTAATAGTAAGAGACTTGTTCGCGTAGAACTAAGAACCATGGCCTAAGACAAGAAGGATGATCCAGCTGCTAATCCAAGGAATGTTGTACATGAGGCGCAAGGCAATAACGAAGCCGCCTTGAGAGCTGAGATTGAAGGATTACAGAGGGAGTTGGTTGTGTTGAGGACAGCCCATGCACCGCCTCCACAACCAATGGGACGAGTGAACCAACAAACCCAATTTGAGGAGGAGCGACTGGCTAGGTTTAGGCCTAAGGGGCCACGAAGGGGGTTTGAACATTCTTCTAGTGAAGAGGAGGATTTTGACGAACCCGATCTTGATTTTGATTATGATCGTAGGCGGAAGGATTTTGATAACGTAAAAATTGAGCTTCCCGAATTTGATGGAAGGCTTGACTGTGATTCCTTCCTTGATTGGTTGCATACAGTGGAGCGCATATTTGACTACAAAGAGTATGCCGAAGAGAAGAAAGTAAAAATTGTGGCCATCCGATTGAAAGGTTATGCCTCAATTTGGTGGAAGAAGGTGAAGAGAGATCACCGTAGGCAAGGCAAGGAGCGAATCCGGACATGGGAAAAGATGAAGAGTGTTATGAAACGGATGTTCTTGAGTGAAGAAGACATGCACAACAATTATTTGCAGTTGTATGACTTGAGGCAAAGGGAGAAGTCTGTGGCAGAGTTTACAAGGGAGTTTGATCATCTCATGCTCAAGTGTGACATATCCAAACCGGATGAGCAAACTATTGCGAGGTATTTGAAGGGGTTGAGGGTTGAGATTGCGGATACGGTGGTACTTCAACCTTATTGGACATACACCGAGGTGAAGAGGTTGGCTATTAAGGTAGAAAAACAAAGGGGTCACAAACCCGGATATCAAACACCTTATAAACCATCCGATCCTAGATCGACAACGAGTTCTTCTAGCAACACTACACCTCCAAGTACTTCTAAAAAGGTGGAGGTCCCAAGAGAACAAGCTAATTCCTCTAAGACTTTCCAAAGGCCTATCAATAAGCCGGAGGGGAGGAAGTGTTTCAAGTGCCAAGGATTTGGGCATATTGCGTCGAATTGCCCAAATCGACGAGTGGTTACTATCCTAGAGGGGGAGGAGACGGCTTATGCAGAGTATTCGGAAGAAGAAGTTAGAGAAGAACTTATGCACCATAATAACAAAATTGTTGTGATTGAAGATGCAGGTTCAATTGAAGACCATATTATTCACCAGTCTCAAAATTCTATAAAATTGGCAACAAAGTCTGAGATGCAACATGTTGATTTTATTGGGGTTGAGGATTCTAATTTCATTATTAGCGCCTCAATATTAGAGATTGTCAAGGAGTTGATGTTGAGAACTACGAATTTGGGTCATCCAAATTTTACGGAATTTGTTGAGTTCGTGAGTATATTGAACAAATTGTGTTATTCGAAATATTTGTTTCTTTGGGATGGAAGAATACAAATTCAACCAATGGACTCGAAGACTTCAAAGGATCGACTCTCTTTGAGTATCATGGAGAAGACAACTCTTTTTAGTCAAATCATCACTCGAGTACGAGTTTTTTTCAAGTGGAGGAGAATGACGCGGACGTCGGATCCATAACAAAGTCTTGCATCAGTAGCAGCTCATGTGACAATTGCGTGTTTTAGCTCGAGGCAAACTTTGGTAGCTCGAGCCAAATTTGCGTCAATAGCAGCTCATGTGAGAACTGTGTGTTTTAGCTCGAGGCAAACTTTGGTAGCTCGAGCCAAATCAGCCGACGATTGACTTTGTCATGTTGCGTCCTATTTTATTTCGAGTTTGTTTCCTTTTTTTTAGCTAGCACGAATTTTGGTATTTTTGTTTTTTTTTTAATAGGTTTTCCTAAACCTAATGTGTGGGGATTTATTTCGCAACTATTTAAAGGCCCTAGTTTGTATGGGATTTAGAATTCTGGTGCTTAATAAAATTGAGAGGCTTTCTCTTCCTTGGTTGTGAAAACTTCCAAAAACCTAGCTTTTATTGTTGTGGTGCTTCTGTATCAACGATTAGGCTAGATAGTGAGCGTGGACTCGTGGTGTTTCTGTATCGAATCCATTCGTCACTAGATCCTTGAGTTTGTGTCGAATTATTCGGTGGTGAGTTCTGTATCCCGAGGACTTCTTCGACAAAATCAAGTTATTTTTCTTGTCGACCCAACTGTTTGTACTTTTCTGTTTTATCTTAAATACGAGATTGTGAATCCTCTTCGTAGTCCCGTATCAAGTAATCACTCACCAAGAGAATTATGAGTCAAGCATGAGAAGCTAAACTTCAATTACAGCTCAATATGAAAAGTGTAAATTAAAATTACAGCTGAGTTTAGAATTACTTAGTTTTACTTGCTCATCCCTTATCGTCTCATATAATGGTTTAAACAACAATGCAAAACTCAATATATATTATTTCAAATTCAAGCTTACCCCAATAACTGAATCGATCGATCATTTATTTTCAAAAAAAATTACAAATTTCTTTAATGAATTGGCCGATAACTGAAATAATCGAAATAGTTGACAACAACAGACAAATTAGATGATTAAATTCATGTCAAAAAATTGGGAGGAAAAATTGGTCGTAACTGACCGTTTTCATCCTAATTTGTAGCATTACTATGCAATTGTTCCACTTTTATTATAACATAAAGCCCATGGGCGTGCCTTGGGTGGGTCTGGCTTTAGTTTAGAGGTCAAGGCCCGGTTTGGTATTTAGGCAAAATTGTGTCACTAGGAGGACGACTCCACCCAATACCCCTACCAGAATGCATTGTCCCTCCTCCTTGGTTTAGTACTAGTTTTTCTTGCTGAATATTGAAGTGGTTGTACTTGGATACCGTTGGTTGTTGAATTGAATACATACAGGAGTTGTCATATAACTAATTTCCACAGTTACTCGTTGATTTGGAGCTTACTTTGGATTAGTTCACGCTGCTTTGACGGTGTTCGTCAAGCACACAAAGCGTTCGACAAAAGTCCCCAACCGTTTACATCACGAGACAAGGTACTGAAAGCCTGAAATTCACTCAACAAAGATTATGTCAACTTGTTTGTCAATCTGAAAACAAGAACATAAGACTCGGATTCTCTCCCAAGTGGACTAATCATAATTAATATGAACATAAACAACTCACAACCTGCAAAACCATTGAACAATCATAACGTTTTGTTACTTTTCACAAGCTTCAATGGCGGCGCAACCTCAACTCATCAATCAAAAGGTTCAAATCATCCAAATCATTGTAAGATGAACCACCTTCTTCAACAGCCTTGTATGCCTTCTCACCAAGAGCCTTAGCTCTGCTTCTCATTTCCTCAGCCTCTTCACCCACCATTAATAGAGTAATTGCCTTCAGTACAGCATCATTGTTAACAAAGTCCCCATACACTCTCAACCATTTCTTAGCACCAACCGGAACTCCTATCTTAAGTAACTCTGTCACAAGCTTTTCGTTATAGAACTGCTCTGCTGACACCGGCCATGTCACCATAGGCACCCCAGCAGATATACCTTCAAGTGTAGAGTTCCATCCGCAATGTGTCACAAACCCTCCAACAGATTCATGATTAAGAATCAAAACTTGAGGTGCCCATCCTCGTATAATCAGTCCTTTTCCTTCAATCCTCTTCTCGAATCCTTCTGGAAGCCATGCCTCTGTTTCTTTTTCTTCTTCTTCCTCTCTGCCTCTTCTCACAACCCATATGAACTGCTGGCCCGAAGCTTCAAGTCCAATTGCAATCTCTTTCAATTGAGAAGCTTTGAAATTTGCTAGACTACCAAAACATATATAAATTACTGAATCGGGTTTCTTTGAATCGAGCCATTTCAAGCACTCGTGTTCATCAATGGAGGCTTCTTTTCCTCTCTGTGCTTGATCTTCAGAATTCCGATTGCGGAGCAAAACAGGGCCTACATGCCATGCCTTCCTTCCCAATTCATTCCTGTAGTAATCAGCATAAGCAGGCTCAAGCTCGTAGAAGCTGTTAACCACAACACCATAGCTCTCCAATTCTGATTCTTTCACTAATTTCATCTTGCTACTGAATTCGGTTTCGACATTTTCCCTCATAAATTCTGGCAACTGATTCTTTATGAATTTGAGTTCTCCAGGAAGACCAGGGAGAACAAATGGTTCAGTATCAGACAAGACATCCTTATATGGCTCATACAGTCTCAGACACTCTGTTGCACACAATGAAAGAAACCCAGTAGGATGAAAGACAAACCTTGGAATCCCAAATTTGGCTGCAGCATCAGTACTCCATGAAAAGAACATATCGGATACAATGCAATCAGGACGAGCCTCCTCTAGAAGCTGCTCCAGAGGTTCTTGAAGCATTGTTGTTGCCTTCAAAAATTTCTGGACCATGCCTAGGCCTTCCGATCCTTGTGTCGTTAACGATTGTGCGTTTTCGCAACCTTCAGGCAGTCCGACCTCGACGGCAGGAAATTTGATGGTTCGGATACCAATTTCAGTATTTGCTATGGCTTTGGAAATGTAAGGAACATTTAGAGGAGTAGTGACAATGCTTGCTGTTACACCTCGAGAAGCAAATAGCTTGGCCAAGTCCAGGGTTGGTATCATGTGGCCCATGGCCATGAATGGGAAGAAGAAGATGTGTAGACTGTCCATTTTTTGGTGGCAATGTGAAGTTTTTGAAGAAGGTTTAGGAGAAGACATGTGTTCTGTGCAAGGAATAGATGGACAGGAATGAATGTATTTATATGGTACAAGAGTTTGTAAAGGTTAATTCAATTTTGATCACCCCAAGATATTCAAGTTTTCATTTTGATCACGGAAAAGATCTAATGTTACAAGCTTTGAAATGTCAGTGTCAGTGTCAGGACAGAAACTCGGGACTTCTTATCTAGAAAGAAAAAAATTCCAGGTTTATTATAAACATGGTCCATGACGTCCTTGCACTCGTCACCAGTTCCTCTCTTTTGTATAAAAAACAGGATAGTCTAAGTCATGATATATATATATATATATATATATGGTATATGACAAAACTAAAGCTGATCCACATGACGTGATTGCATGAAATGAAACCTCACGTTCATTACTCATTATTGTCGTCCAAAGAAAACAAAGATAATAATACACTTATGACTCCATGATACGTATATTAGGAAGGTAAATATATGATAATTTTATGTACGAATTGAGTAAGAATCCAACCCACTCCTATATTTACAATAAAATCGGTTAGTAAGATTGAAAAATTGTCACGTTATCAAAATTGGACGAAATTCGATTGATTGAAGTGGAACAATAAGCTAAGCAGAACTAGGACCTTTGACCCCTAGTCCCACCATAGGCTTTTTAAATTCCCTTGTTTAGAGCCTTAGATGGACTGTTTTATGTTTCAAGCGCATTGTCGTAATTGTACATTTTGTGTTTTTCATCGTTTTAGGGTTGTAGCCAACTCTCATGGTCATTAACTTCAGATTTTGAAATATATTGAAACTCTAGAGAGTTTTCTCTCAAATTTGGTGTACTCCAGTATTCTTTGCTCAATCAAATGTTGGTTTGATTTTCTTTTTGTTTCCGCTACGTCACCCTCAGTCTAAAAAAACCTACAAAAAGTGAATTTTCTTTCCTAACTATTTAGGTTAAGATAATAGAGCAATCACAATGATGATTTTTTTATGAGGACAACAAAATGTATTGGGAAAAATGTTTTGTTGATGTGGCTGGACCAACAAAATATATTAGTACAATGATATAAATTTGTTGACTTTACTTTTTGTGTAATAGAGATAAGACTCGATATTGATTTTTGTGTAAAAATATGAGTGTATTAGTGACGGAACCCACATGGAGAGCAAACTTGTGGGCAAATCAATATCTCCTCTTCTCTCCATGCCATAATAAAAATACACTAAGAGTGTGTTTGGATTGAGGGACCTGGGGGGAAGAGAGGAGAGGGGAGGGGAGGGGGAGAGAAGGGAAGGGAGGGGAAGGGGGACTATTTTTCTCTTTCCCATGTTTGGATAGATAAAAAAAAGAATGAAAGAAGATTTGTTTAATTTACTAATTTATCATTATTTTTATGTAAAAATATTATGTTCAAGGGTAAAATAGATATTTAACTTACAAATGACTTAATTAGTAATCCCTTCCCTTCAAATGACTCCATTTTGGGGAGAAAGAATTTTAACAAAAATTTAATGAAATCTTCCTCCCAAATCCCCTCAAATCCCTCCCCTTAATTTTTAATAAACTATCCAAACAAGGGAATTGGAAGGAAACTCTATTTCCCTTCCTTTCCCTTCCCCCCAAATCTCTCAATCCAAACACACTCTAATAGATGAGATTACGCAATGTCTTGCGTCATACCAATTTATTCATGCTCCATTAAATGTTACTTTTTTAGCATCCATGCCCCTTAAATTTCTACATTCGTCATACTAGTCAATCATATTCGTACCAGGAAATAATAAATATCCCAAGATTGGAAGGGTGGCTATGGATATGGTGGGTCCTAATCCTAATTGGGCAACACGTAGGGGCTAATTCAATCTTGTTGGTTGACCGGGTTCTGGTTGTAGCAATCTTAATTTGAATTTAAAATATATTTTGACTTTCAAAGGGTTTTTTTTTAAAATTACACAATTAGGGATGTGATATTCGAACTCGAGATATCTATGAGATACCACATATATGAATGGTATGACCGCAACAGAATATGTTATATTATCTTCAATAGGTTTCTCTTACGCGATCTTGATTAGTTATGACAGATCAAGGCGAGATATGATGCGTTATCCCTCCTCCTTGGTTTTGTACTAGCTTTTTTGTTGCTGAATTTCAAAGTAGTTGTTCTTGGATACTGTTGGTTGTTGAATTGAATACATACAGGAGCTGTTATATAACTAATTTTCAGAGTTACTAGTTAATTTGACGGTGCGCGTCTAGCACACAAAGTGTTCGATAAAAGTCCCCAACCATTTACATCACGAGAAAAGCTACCGAAGATTATGTCAACTTGTTTGTCAATATAAAAACAAAGAACATAAGACTCGGACTCTCTCCTGAGTGGGCTAAATCACAAGTACTTTGAACATAAACAACTCACAACCAGAAAAACCATTCAACAACCATAACGTTTCGTTACTTTTCACAAGCTTCAATGGCGATGCAACCTCAACTCATCAATCAAAGCATTCAAATCATTGTAAGATGAACCACCTTCTTCAACAGCCTTGTGTGCCTTCTCACCAAGAGCCTTAGCTCTGCTTCTCATTTCCTCTGCTTCCTCACCCACCATTAATCGACTCACTGCCTTCTCTACAGCATCATTGTTAACAGAGTCCCCATACAGTCTCACCCATTTCTTAGCACCAACCGCAACTCCAATCTTCAGTACCTCTGTCACAAGCTTTTCGTTATAGAACTGCTCTGCTGACACCGGCCATGTTACCATAGGCACCCCAGCAGATATACCTTCAAGAGTCGAATTCCATCCGCAATGTGTCACAAACCCTCCAACAGATTCATGATTAAGAATCAACACTTGAGGTGCCCATCCTCGTATAATCAGTCCTTTTCCTTCAATCCTCTTTTCGAATCCTTCTGGAAGCCATGCCTCTGTTTCTTCTTCTTCTCTGCCTCTTCTTACAACCCATATGAATTGCTGCCCTGAAGCTTCAAGTCCAATTGCAATTTCTTTCAGTTGAGAGGCTTTGAAATTCGTCCCACTACCAAAACATAAATAAATTACTGAATCGGGTTTCTTTGAATCAAGCCATTTCAAGCACTCATGTTCATCAACGGCTTCTTTTTCTCTCTCTGCTTTATCTTCAGAATTCTGATTACAGAGCAAAACAGGACCTACATGCCAAGCCTTCCTTCTCAGTTCATTCCTGTAATAATCAGCATAAGCTGACTCAAGCTCGTAGAAGCTATTAACCACAACACCATAGCTCTTCAATTCTGATTCCTTCACTAAGTTCATCATTCTACTGAATTCGGTTTCGACATTGTATCTCATAAAATCTGGCAGCTGATTCTTTATCAATTTGAGTTCTCCAGGAAGACCAGGGAGAACAAACGGTTCAGTATCTGATGAAACAGTCTTGTACGGCTCGCACAATCTCAGACACTCTTGTGCACACAATGAAAGAAACCCAGTCCCATGAAACACAAGCCTTGGAATCCCAAATTTGGCAGCAGCATCAGTACTCCATGGAAAGAACATATCGGATACAATGCAATCAGGACGAGCCTCCTCTAGAAGTTGCTCCAGAGGCTCTTGAAGCATTGTTGTTGCCTTCATAAATTTCTGAGACATGCCTTTATGCTCCGATCCTGTCGTTAACGAGTCTGCATTTTCGCAACCTTCAGGCAATCCGGCCTCGACAGCAGGGAATTTGATGGTTCGGATGCCAATTTCAGTCTTTGCTATGCCTTTGGAAATGTAAGGAACATTGAGAGGAGTAGTAACAATGCTTGCTTTTACTCCTCGAGAAGCAAATAGCTTGGCCAAGTCCAGGGTTGGTATCATGTGACCATGAGCCATGAATGGGAAGAAGAAGATGTGTAGATGCTCTTTGGCTAGACTGCCCATTTTGGGTGGAAATATGTAAGTTTTTGAAGAAGGGTTTAGGAGAAAATGTGTTTTGTGCAAGGAATAGATGGACAGGAATGAATGTATTTATATGGTGTAAATGACGTCCTTGCACTCGTCACCAGTTCTTCTATTTCTTTGTTTTGTATAAAAAACAGAATAGTCGAAGTCATCACACATTTTGGCATATATATATATATATATATAGAGTTGAAATGCTAAACATAACAAATGTCCCAGATTGGGAGGGTGACTATGGATATGGTGGGTCCTAATAAGTACTTGGGCAACAAGTAAAGGTTGTTGCAAAGGTGGGTGCCGGACACATTTTAATCTGTAATTTTGAACGTTTGCTTGCGCTGGTGACAGTAGTGCAAAGAAACTTGAAGGGTAGCACTGTAGCGCATGTAGTAACATCATAATGAGAATCTTAGTTGGAAGATGGTGGATTTGGAGTTTAACTTTTAAAGAATGACAAACCTCTCATTATCAACTTGAGTTTTTAATAGAGGGTTAGGTCCAAACTTGTTATGCTAAACTTAAGCCCCTATCCTATGTGACGGATATTCTTCATTGGTGCTCTCAGGTGCAAGTGCCTACGGGCAGGCTCGTGGGCTGATACTATTATAGACGGGCCATTGTCGAGTTCCATCCCTTGTCAAGTTGGGTTAGCAGACAGTTGGCCATATCCATTGTGGGTGGGTTGGAAAAGAGAAAAATGCCATAAAAAATAAAAGAAAAAGAAAGGTCGTTCAAGTAACTGGGAAAACCTCGATTCACTGGATTGACAAGACAACGTGATCCTGACTCATAATTATGGGATAGTAAATGGGCCGATGATCGAAATGGTATAGTTCAGGCCATGCACGAGGACGTGCATACTCCCATGGGGGAGGATTGATGAGAATCTCACATCGAAAGATAAAGAATTTGGAGTTAACCTGGGTTTTCAATATAGAGTTAAGCTCAAATGTGTGATACTAGACTTGACCTCCCATCCCGTGTGTTGGGTATTTATCACATCATTACAACAACATCATCACTTGGATATGAGCTGCTTAATGGATGGGCCAGCCTTAAATATGTGATTGTTTTATTGAATTGAGGGCTTAGTGGGGGCCTTTTGAAAAATTCACTACAGCCCAAAGAAATTTACAGCATTGTAGCAAATTTCACTAGGGGCCCAGGCTCCAGTGAAATACAAGTCGGTCCGACTCAGTCAGGACTCAAGGAGGACAAGAGCTTTTGGCGAGTCATTTATAAGTAGAAAAATCAAATCTAAGTTCAAAGTAGTCAAGAAATTGGCATGTGAATATGTGATACGTATATTACCTTCTGTTGCCACTATCTTTTGTCAGCTGACGAGGAACTCTATTTTTGGTGTTTGATTTTGACCCATGTAAATTCGCGGATACTTAAATATGAAAAGATTCATCCCATTCAACTCGACCACACTCGGGTGGTTAAGTTAGGCCTTTTTGGCTAACAAGATGCATGATTTGTGATAGATTTGTTTTTACATTTAAAATTTACGACAGTAGCTACTCTTTTGGAATTCAAATGCACACATGTTTAGTTTAGATAGTAATATTAGCTACTCTTTGCACCTCAGTTTACTGTAGTACTTAGGGACAATCTGTCCGTTGTGTCTTTATGTCCAGATTGAGCGGGCGTATTAATGTACATGTGTACAAAGGAACTTTATGTAATCTTACAATGTACGTTCACTCGTATATATACAATATCAGGGCACTCAGTTGAGGCAGCCAAACATACATTATTACAAGTAACCACTCACCACAGAATTATGAGTCAAGCATCAGAAGCTAAACTTCAATTACAGCCCAATATGAAAAGTGTAAATTAAAATTACAGCTGAGTTTAGAATTACTTAGTTTTACTTGCTCATCCCTTATCGTCTCATATAATGGTTTAAACAACAATGCGAAACTCAATACATATTATTTCAAATTCAAGCTTACCCCAATATCATCTTCGGCTCTCTGTGTAATAGATTCATTCACCATATTATTATTACATATAGGTACATGCATGTGTGAATGAATACCCCCTGTGGGGGGATTCATTCTGAGGGTCTGACCGCGTCCGCACCCATTAAGGTATTGTGTGTTTTGGGCCTGGACCCACACATATTTTATTTCAAAAAATGATCTCTTCTCCCTCACTCGAACTCATGATCTCTTGGTGATGGAAGAGTGAATACCCAAGTTATCATCTATATATGCCTTTTAATGTGGGGGATTTTTCCAGTATCAGGTCCACACCATACCAAGGAATTAATGTCCGCTCTGGATTACCCATACAAGTGGGTTCGTCCCCCTGGAAACTCGCACAAATTTATTTCAAGATATTTTGTCTCTCTCACTATTAGAACCCATGACTCTTTGAAGTTGATAGAGTAATTACTCAAGTTACCAACTAAACTAGATGGTAAGTATTGGTCCATCCGGTTAGTTCAGCTATCACTGCTGGAAGCCCCTGCGGTTATTCGGCTGCGTACTCCCCGTCCGCCTATCTCACACTCTCAAAGCATCCTTTTTATTTCATATTTCATTTTAATACGTGGAGTAACTTTTGACATAGCAGTAAAAGTAAAACGTGTAGACGGTATCAACGAGAGTTGGTTTGGTGGTATTCAACTGTGTTAGACATATGTATACCCAATGTTCGATTTCAATCACAAAGATAATTCTATGTGGTATTTATAAAAAAAAAAAAAAAAAAAAAAAATAGCGTGTAGACGGCTATCCTCTTTGTCACAAGCATATGTATTTTACAAATTATTACAAACCCAATTTCTTAACTTATACAAATAAGGTCTCCCTGGTCTCATGTGAGAGAAGAAATTTAGTATTAACTTATCTTTGAAGGGAGTATGAGTGCTTTGACAGCAATAACTATATGAATGAAAGCTGTTATGCATTCATGCTCCAATGCCTCAATCAATGCTGCCCTTTCATCATATATGCGACGATTCCCCTCTATCTTTTGATACTATGACTCTGATTCTGCCGCATACCGCATAATCTGTAGTTCACGCTCACAAAGCAAAGAAAGAGGTGGAATAGAGAAAGGAAAGGGACAAGGGCGGTCTTGCTTGACGGGAAGAGTAAGGAACCACTCTTTGAGAATCTAGCTAGGGCTATTTGAAGAGCTTCAAGACAGGATTCAGTCGAAAGGCCGGTCGTAAATGAGGAAGGGTGATGTCTCTGACTGTGCTCACAAGGCACACAAAGTGTTCGACAAAAGTCGCCAACCGTCTACATCACGAGACAAGCTACTGAAAGCCCGAAACTAAACTAGAGAACCGAATTGGGTTCAGGTTGTAATGCTTTGATCATCGATTGAAGCCTTTTGGACTCTCTCCAAAGTGGACCAAACATAAGTACTATGAATATAAAGTTATAAACAACTCACAACCAGCAAAACCATTCCTATGTCTCCAATAACAAATTACAATAAAAGATGAACATAAACAACTCACAAGCTTCAATGGCGACGCAACCTCAACTCATCAATCAAAGCATTCAAATCATTGTAAGATGAACCACCTTGTTCGACAGCCTCGTGTGCCTTCTCACCAAGAGCCTTAGATCTGCTTCTCATTTCCTCTGCTTCTTCACCCACCATTAATCGACTCACTGCCTTCTCTACAGCATCATTGTTAACAAAGTCCCCATACAGTCTCACCCATTTCTTAGCACCAACAGCAACTCCTATCTTCAGTACCTCTGTCACAAGCTTTTCGTTATAGAACTGCTCCGCTGACACCGGCCATGTCACCATAGGCACCCCAGCAGATATACCTTCAAGAGTCGAGTTCCATCCGCAATGTGTCACAAACCCTCCAACAGATTCATGATTGAGAATCGACACTTGAGGTGCCCACCCTCTTATAATCAGTCCTTTTCCTTCAATCCTCTTCTCGAATCCTTCTGGAAGCCATGCCTCTGTTTCTTCTTCTTCTTCTCTGCCTTTTCTTACAACCCATATGAATTGCTGCCCTGAAGCTTCAAGTCCAATTGCAATCTCTTTCAGTTGAGAAGCTTTGAAATTTGCCATACTACCAAAACATATATAAATTACTGAATCGGGTTTCTTTGAATAAAGCCATTTCAAGCAATGGTGTTCATCAATGGCGGCTTCTTTTCCTCTATGTGCTTCATGCTCAGAATTCCGATTACAGAGCAAAACAGGGCCTACATGCCATGCCTTCCTTCCCAATTCATTCCTGTAGTAATCAGCATAAGCTGACTCAAGCTCATAAAAGCTGTTAACCACAACACCATAGCTCTTTAATTCTGATTCCTTCACTAAGTTCATCATTCTACTGAATTCGGTTTCGACATTGTCTCTCATAAAATCTGGCAGCTGATTCTTTATCAATTTGAGTTCTCCAGGAAAAGCAGGGAGAACAAACGGTTCAGTATCTGATGAAACATTCTTGTACGGCTCGTACAATCTCAGACACTCAGTTGCACATAATGAAAGAAACCCAGTCCCATGAAACACAAGCCTTGGAATCCCAAATTTGGCAGCAGCATCAGTACTCCATGGAAAGAACATATCGGATACAATGCAATCAGGACGAGCCTCCTCTAGAAGTTGCTCCAGAGGCTCTTGAAGCATTGTTGTTGCCTTCATAAATTTCTGGGCCATGCCTTGATGCTCCGATCCTGTCCTTAACGAGTCTGCATTTTCGCAACCTTCAGGCAATCCGGCCTCGACAGCAGGGAATTTGATGGTTCGGATGCCAATTTCAGTATTTGCTATGGCTTTGGAAATGTAAGGAACATTGAGAGGAGTAGTGACAATGCTTGCTTTTACTCCTCGAGAAGCAAATAGCTTGGCCAAGTCCAGGGTTGGTATCATGTGACCATGAGCCATGAATGGGAAGAAGAAGATGTGTAGATGCTCTTTGGCTAAACTGTCCATTTTTGGTGGGGATGTGAAGTTTTTGAAGAAGGTTTGGGAGAAAATGTGTTGTGTGCAAGGAATAGATGGACAGGAATGAATGTATTTATATGGTATAGGAGTGTGTAACTTTAATGTCGGGACAGAAACTCGGGTTTTTCTTATCTATAGAGAAAAAAGTTCCAGCTTTATGATAAACATCGTCCATGACGTCCTTGCACTCGTCATCGGTTCTTCTCCTTTGTATAAAAAAATAGGATAGTCTAGGTCATGATATATATACATACATTGTACATATATATGGAGAATGATCCACCCGACGGGTCGGTTCGGCTTTGATAACACTGTTTTGAAATATTATTAAGGTGTCTTTTTTTTGTGTTTGTTGTCCATATTTCAAAATCCATTATATAAAGAATCCAAAAAAAAATTATGGGTGCGTTGTCTCCCGAACGCCCGCGTCATTTTTGTGCTCCCAATTATCACAATTCTTGGGTTCACCATTGATTTTATCTATGAATTGAGTACAACCCACTGATATAGGACTAGTCTAATATATTTACAATAAAACCGGTTAATAGGATTGAAAATTGTCATGTTGTCAGAATTGGAAGAAATTCGACTGGTTGAAACAGAACAACATGTTGAGCAAAACTAAGGCCCACCATAGTTTTGTTAAATTCCATCGTTTACGGCTTTAAATAAATCGTTTTATATTTCATGGGCATTTTAACAATTTTATGTTTTGTGTTTTTAATCTTTTAGAGTTGTACTCTGCCCTAATACTCATTAACTTATGATTTTATGAAATATGTTGAAACCCTATAGAGTTTTCTCTCAAATACGGTGGATTGCAATCTTCTTTGTGTCAATCAACGTTGGTTTGATTATTTTTTTGTTTGTTTTCGCTGTGTCACCCTTAATCTACAAAACCTACAAAAAGTGAAGGCTCTTTTCGGTCTTTCCAAGGAGAAAAATCTTAGATTACGTAATGTCTTGCGTCATACCAGTCAATCATACAAGAAATAATACATATCCCAAGATTGGAAGGGTGGATATGGATATGGATATGGTGCGTGTCCTAATCCTAAATTACTTGGGGCAATCTAGTAGAGGCTAATTCAAACTGGGGTGACCGGGTTCTGGTTGTAGCAATTTTAGAATTTGAATTAAAAAATATATTTTGACTTTTGAGGTTTTTTTAAAAAAAAATTAGAGAGAAGAAAAAGAGATATTCGAACTCAAAACCCCTATGAATATTATCACCAGTCACCACATATATGAGTATCATCTTAACGAATGTGGTTCTCTACTTTTGAGGGTTCATTTGCGCGACTAAGAGTAGTACAATAAATCTTCAATGGTATTTGTGCTATTGAAATGCGCTATTGTTAGTAACATAGTAGCCAACTATACCATTCTATTAAAAATATATAAACATATTTGTATAATTAAAATATAAACATATGTATTACGGAAAAAGAAAATTTTCTACACGACCAGTTCATAACTTCATATATATGAGTTAAGAAGAAGAAAAGGGGAAAAAAAAACTTGGATAAGTGTTAATAGTTTGCACTCAATTATTTGATGGCCTACCTATTGATAGATACGTAAACAGAGGTTTCAGAATATCAAACCATGAACGAAGAAAGAAGAAAGGCATGATAGAAAAAGCATATTGGCTAGTGATTGTGAGGCCCCAATTCTTGACTGGAGGAAACACCAAAGGCCTCTGCCCTTCCATCCCTTGGATGGATAGAGAGGGAGGGCAGAGCTTTTGGTTTTTTCATTAAAGAATTAAACAATGAAAATAGATGAGATGATGAATGTCTGATCGAATTGATCGGATCATGTAGGAACAAGGTTCAAGTCTATCTCGAATTGCTAGAATTGCTCATTTTTTATAAAACGACTTAAAAAGTTTGTTATTTTCTGTTCTGGGTTACAACATAAAAATCAAAACAAATCAAGTAAAGGTTTATTATTCCTCGTCTCCAAATATCCAAATTTTGATTCCCAACACCCCATAAAGAGTTTGTACAGTACAGGTAAGTCCAAAAAGAAATTCAATCCATGGTTCAAAAGTCAAAACAAAGCCGACAAAGTTGGCACGTGATACACATACACATATACTGTTTGTTGCCACTGATACTATCATTTGTCGGCTAATGAGTTGGGCTTCTATATTTTTAAATAATACTCAAGAAGATTGTCAAAATCCCGATCTAGATCGTAAGATCGTCAAAATCCCAATCTTATGATCCTAAAAATAAGCAAAACGATTCATGAACTCCAGAGATCTCACATAATGCACATGAAATCCGATGCATACAATAGCTAAGGGCCACCAATTGCTATAATCCCTTATCATTACTGAAGAACTATACCATTTGATCACACTCTTATTCAAAAAAGAAATCTAATTTGCTCATCCCTCATCGTCATAATGGTTTGAATCAACAACAATAATTGGCCATTAGTTTTAAGTAATTATATCAAGTACTTGTCATTAAATGCCCTTGGGCCACATTAACACACACTACTGGAATCCAAAAAAGCTTCACAAAAAGAATCATCATCTACAATACATAACCTATAGAACACTAAATGAATCATCGTCTATTTACCAAAGCTATATTTACTATTTCAAATTCAAGCTTACCCCAATATCATCCTGGGTTCTCTAAGCAAGATATTCATTCACCGCTCCGCTCTAAACTTTTGTATCTCGTAGAAAGAATTGCTGCATCAATCTGGCTGTGGTATTTGAACTTTGGTGAACACTTCAATCTATGTTGACATTTCAGCAGCACGTTTTATTTGCAGGGCAGCTCTGACGACATTTCCCCTGGTAATGATTCCGACCTTCAAAAGTGACGAGTAATTAGTAGAGACCACAACATGATATACTGACCGCCAAAAAGTAGTAGGCTTTGCAGAGGAATTATATATTTAGACATACCAGCTTGCCATTATCATCTATCACTGGCAGTCTTCGATATTTTGTTTCTAGCAGCAACCTAACATGGGAAAGGTTTGAAGTTAAACACTTGATGTTTCCATTTTCGAATGGAAAATATGACAAGGTTGTAACAGCTTAAGGAGCATCTTCTAGCACAGTTCAAGCATGAATTCAATTTTCATAGGCTATATTGCAGAGGATTGTTGGCCCAACAAACTCATTAAGAACATTCAGTTCCATGGAAAAACTTAAAAGAAATTCAAGAAAAAATGGAACTATGCTTATTGATAATAGTCTGTTGCCCTAGCATGAAAAATTCCTGTAAACATAGTAAGCCTCTATAAAAGTAAAAAATAGAGCAATCATGACAGCCAATTAACAACAAAAACCCTGAAATAGTTTGCGGATAATTGGATATGATTGCTAAATAACATGAGAGACAAAAATCAGTACCTAGCAGCATCTTCCAAATTGGAAGTTTCGTGAACGACAAGCGGAGCAGATGTCATCAAGTCACCAACAACTTTACCATTAGTCTTACTGAGCAGTTTCTGGATCTGATTGAATGTCTGCCGCATGTAATCATTATTTAGAGGCAAATATTGTTGAGGCATGTATATTTTATAGCTAGGGCCCTTTGGCCAAATTTCCCTGCTTCAGATTCTATGCAAAATATTATGTTACTCTTTAGTAGGCTCTCATCCAGCATAAACCTTTTCTTTCTGAAAATACAAAATTTCAATATACTTTCCAAAAAGGAAATCAAGCAAAGAAAACTAAGTAGCATGCATAGTGTTATTCTATAAATAAGGTTGCCAGTGGGCTTATGAAAAGGACTGAACACAGACATGATTTATTTATGCTATTCTAGTAAGGCAGAAGATCTCCACAAGTGAGAATTCCACAGGCTGAGTAGGACAGAGAACATCGTCTTAATCATACTTCTCCAAAATCACACTGAAACTTACGGCCTTACATCAATAAGCATAGTGGATGGTAAATTATATGAGTTAACAAGATTCATACACGATGCAAATGGTTTACTCATAGCAGAGTGTTGGTCCAGGTCACGGCTCAACTAGTCTAAATAATCATGGCAAGAAGGCTGCAAACAACAGAAGCAATGGGGAAAGAGAAGAGACGAGGTGAGAAGAATTCAATGAAGGATTTCAACCACAATAAGCAGGTGGGATTGATCCTCAACAGAAATGATAACAGAAAAATGGTTGACCAATTTCTTCTTTGGCATGAGAGACAAAAAGTAATTTCAGTGAAAACATTCTTCCGAATATAGTGGACTTAGTTTCCAGTGGATAATTGTAGAAGGGTGACACACTGACACCCCTTCATGCCCTAGTAAATATAATTCTTTTTCCATTCAAGAATAGCAACTTGCTACCCTCAATCATAGCCATAATTATAATAGGAAGGATCTATCAACAAGGTTGGCAGAAGACCGTGGGCACCCTGAATGTAGGTCTACATACAACGAGTCCATGGATGATTCCAAATTTCAAGTACCATCAAAGAAACAAAGTAAGCAGAAATATAGTTCTGTCACAATATTGACACAACACAAGAAGAGAAAAAGAGGCAATGCTCTTTAACACAAAATCAAGAACTGAAATACATACTTTCCAAGAACTGTTGACATCAGGGAACATGTTCATGTCATTTTGACTGCCACCTAACAGAAAAAAGAGAGAGAAAAACAAAGCGTCACTCCAGAAAATAAAATTCCAGATAGGACTAAACAGAAACCGAGAAAATCACCGAGCAAGTCAAAAAAGGAGGACTAACCGCAGGTTGGTAAAGCAGACTAAACACTTAAAAAACACTTTAAACTTGAACAAAACCTGCTTGAGTCACCGCATTACGCTAGGTACATCCGATTCACCTCATTCTATGACTTCTATTAAATAACTTCGTTTAACTGAAGCAGTTTAACCAAAGTTAATGGAAAGTCCATTCTGGAAATTTACCATCTTATTTGTGATATTTATGAACTTAAGAGCTTACTAATGTTGTTCAAGGATCCACCAATCCCAGGATATTGTGATATTTGATGAAGCAAAATTATAATATGAAGCACATATAGCACCCGTGTTGAGTAAAACAAATAAACATCTTCACTAATTAATACTAAAGAATCATTACTATTTTGATAGACGGAAGGAATAAATATAATTCCGTTTCCTTTTGTCACAAAGCAATAAAAGAATATGCCCAAATTGAATCCTTCATTCACTCACTTACCATTCTTGTAACCACTCCTCCATGTCAAATATGTTTGAATTTCCGAAAGCGGTACACACATGCAGAAAAGAGACCATACTTTTAGGAGCCCGTAAATAGGGAACCTTCACACTCACACATTCAATTTAAGACACAAAATGTTAATCACCAAGCCACGCAAGCAAAAATAGAGATGGGTTTGGAAGCTATGAGTGATCTATGTGGTCTGTCTAACAACTAACTTGTAATAGCACGGGCAATCTGTTATTAGTGAAATCAAAATGAATGACCCTGTCCGTTAGAAGAATAATTATTTCATCTCCAACCTTCCACATGTTCCAATGAGAATTTCTAATGAAACATTACATTTGAAACATTGAGATGCTCATCAAGTCTTATCTTCTAATAAATGTGACCTCATAGTTCTCACCAACTTGATAATTTCTGAAAATGAAAAGATAAGAGGACCTAAAAAAAGGTGAATCATGAGACAAACATCAGAAGTTTCTGAATGGCAAAAATGTCACATCAAAACAATAGGCCAACCAGATGTATTTTGTTGCAAGTCACTCAAATTTGGCTTCATAAAACCCCTAATACCTGATATAGAGTCGAGAGCTAATAAATCATAATCTGAAACAACACCAACCTGCAGCAAATAAATGGATGAAGTATTGAAGTCAATGGTTGACAAAAATAGTATTTCTAATAAGTTCCAATTTTAACTAACTGTAGAGACTGCAAGATATGGACTTGAAAACTAATTAATAAAGTTTGCTTTATCTATTTCAGGAAAGTACCCATATGCCTCATTTTGCAACTAAAAAACAAACGTGAAGGAAAAAGAACAAAATAAAATTTTCTTCCCACATGTATAGTGAGTCAACCTGTATCATAGTTTTTGACATGTTATTGTATTTCACAACAACGTTCACCTCGATCCCGATAAAATCATATCTAATCCTCAGCATTCAACATCTTTCTTTCAACTCCTCTTCCTCCAAGGTAAAGACTTGGAGCTATAATAAATGCAGTTCTATTAGTTCAACAATCAAAGGTCAACCTTAGCATTCCAACTAGAATGCCGAGAAACGACAAACTTATAGCCTCGAAGCTAACTTGGTTACCCTTTACCCTCAAGTGACAGGATCAGAAGCTTATACAACATAATATTAAGATGCGAGCCCTTTAGCTGCATGCTAACTATATAACCTGTACACCTGGGTGACATGTTCTTGCAAGTTGTAAGTCCCAGGGTTAACAGATAACTCTCACCAACATCAATATTCAATTGATAACCATCTCAAAGATCAACTCTGTGTTTAAAATACACAAAGTGAACTGTCGATTAACAGTTTTAAAACCCATAATCACATCATCACGTTAATATTTCTCAAAGCCATGCTAGAAGTATCCCACTGCCTGGATATAGTGAACCAGTTTGTCTTTAGGATTCCCATTAAACTTGGATCTACTGATCAAACATAACCATAGGCCTTTTGGATTTCTGGATAACAGTGCTGGCAGAGCGTCTTTCTCAGCAGGATTTAACTTTCCCAGGTGGTAAATCTTTATGTGATCAAAATAACAGTTTTCCACACTTAAGTTAATTAGACATGTAATATTGTAACTCCTCCCAACTATTCGGTTGAATGTGTACTTAACAGACTGTGAGACACATAAATATTTTAACAACGGGCAGCCCACTTATCATTTCAAACAAATGTCTCTCCGGCAACATAAAATGCTTAGAGTTTGCTATAACTTATAACATGTGTTGACAGTTGAGACATCAATTGCTACAGAAACACAATTCATAATGAAGATGATAAAATATTAAAAGGAAAAAAAAATCGTAGTTAGGGAAATTACCAAGTTCCAGTCCTCATCAATCACAGGAAATCCGGTTATCCTCTTCTCCACTAGAGCCTCCAATGCTGTAGAGATCATTTTTAGTAATAAAACTCATTAATAAACTATTTATTGCAGTAGAGAATTTGAAATCATAACAATACCTTCATCAACAGTTGTTGTGGGTTTCACTACGTGCAAATCATGCCTCTTTGTCATGAAATCGCCAACCTTGTATGTTCCATTTTCTGACTGAAGATTAGCAAAACTAAATCATTTCAGCAACGAAAACAGAGAGAGAAAAAAAAAAGGCCCAGAATGTGAGATGAGTTTTACCGGCACGGAATCCGTGACGAGAGGTTCCGAAGGCAACAGAGCAGAGCAGCGGCGTCCAGAACGACGGGAGAGCAAGCAACGACGTGGTACTGGGAAGGGCAAGTTTTGGCATCCTAACCGAGGATCTAACAAGGACTTGGGCCCAGTGAGTCGCGCGAGGAAACAACAATTGGTTAACGAAAGCGAGCCCATATGTGGAGACAGAGACACAAGTGCCGTACGTTTTGAGTTCGATTTGCTTCTTCGCCTGCAAGGCTTTCGATCGACGATGAGAATGTACAGAGACGAAATACTATCTGCTGAGTCTGGATTCCGTAAACCTGTTGAACAGAACTACAGAAGATGTTGATGTCTGTGCAGTTGATCCGCGTGAGGAGAAGTTGAAAACGTAAAGTGGTCGGTCGGTGTTAAGTGTGACCTTTCTACATCTCACTCACGTTTCTGTGTATACGTAAATTGCAAATTAATTTAACATGCTAAACCTAAGTTTTTCACTTGATTTGAAATATGATATGAAAAATAGTGACACTCACTTGTCATTCAATTCATCCACATTCTTAAAATGCTGTTCGCACTTTAATTGAATTCCGCTATGATTATAATCAGGGCCAAAGCCAGCGTATAATACGAGGGAGTTATACTAACGAGAGAGGTGATTTGGTTCATAATTGATTGAGTTAGACATATGTGTGTCTAAAGTTTGATTCCAATTACAAACATATTTCTATGTGGACACATGATTTTATGTCAGATGGGTAAAACTAAGGTGGGGTCTGAGGGCAAAGTCCTTGAATTTTTTAAAATTATCTACTAGTTATACATTTGAAAAGTAAGAAAAATAACATTAAAATCAAAAGTTTATAAAATATGATGAGTAATAATCATCATATGTCTTTTTGTTTCAACCATTTTAACTTGATTTTTTAATAATAAGGGGTCTAAATTGAAAATTGAGGAGAGTCTTTATGTAATTTACTATATGTAAGTCATTATAATCAAGTAATTATTTTCATATACATGTTTATAGAACCTACATATAACTACTATACAAATTATATAATTTTTTTTCTTTATTTTTATTTTTCAATAAGAAGTTCTCTTATTGACTATGTATAAATATTTAAAATGTTTCATTTTTTAAATATTGTATATAAATCATTTTATTCCATTAGAGGTGATTGAATAAATTTAATGGTTTAAAAAATCTTTGAAGTTAAAAAAGTAGGGATTTAAAAATCCTACATTTCTGAGTCTATATTACTAAGTTGGAAAATTATTGTTGACATATATGACATTAGAAGTATGAATTTTTTTCTAACAAGGAACTCATCCAAGACACTCTAATAAAATTAGTATTATATATATTTAAAATCTATGTCGCGGTTGTCGTGTTCGTATTATTTTGACCATGATTTAAATTAATGTTTGAATTTTATATAATAGAGGGATGAAAATTTTTGAGAGGAAAATGAAGTTAGCAAATGCGACCGAAATCTTTTGAGTCAATGACTTGCTTCACTTTCATTCATGGTTTATTTTCCAAAGTTGTAGCATTAAATTCTATTGACAATTTGTTTTGACAAAAATATTTTCAATTGTGTATTTTTTATTTCAAGAAAAAATGTGTATTTTCAATTATGGTTTAAATATTCTCTCTCTTTTTTTTTGCCCTTTTCCTGGCAACAAGAAAAAAGAGCTACAGAAAAAGGGCTTTGCGAGAGCCCGAAAAGCCCAAAAGAACTGATTTAAAAAAGGTAGCCCAAAAGACGATAAATAGCGGCCCATTGGGCAAGGCCCAAGCATTTTGCTGTCTGAAAACATCGGAGAATCTCCAACAATAAACGTCCTGTGGGCCCCCACTATCCCCCAAATCCAACCGTCCATATTGGTTTACTCCAACCTTCCTCTATATCGGCCTTGCAGCCCTCAAACCACATTCCTCCTCCTCTTTTCATCTGCAGTTTAGTCTGCAATCTGCATATCATGGGCCGCTGCTCTCTCCGCCTGTAGCCGAAATCCCCTTCATCTCCTCCACCTTCCCTCTCCTCTCTCATCTTAAAATTTGAAAGAAAGAAACCACCATAATCTCTCTTTCTTTGCGTCGTTCGTTTTGGTTACTTCAGCACTCAGTTTATCTATTCTATCCCCTAGGGTTTTCTGTAGAATAAGAAGAGGAGAGGGAAGATAAAAAAGAAAAAAAAAAGCGAAAACTTGAAAAACAAAAGAGGGTTTATAGAGATGGCGCAGGTACAGCAACAGGGTACGGATGCCGCTGCGAACGCTGGTGGTGGGGCCAATCAGATGGTCACGACGTCGCTTTACGTTGGTGATTTGGACCATAACTTTACCGATTCGCAACTCTACGATCTGTTCAACCAGGTCGGCCAGGTGGTCTCGGTTAGGGTTTGCAGGGACTTGACGACCCGAAAGTCCATGGGTTATGGTTATGTCAACTACAGCAACGCTCAAGATGGTAAGTCACTGCATTGGTTTCTTCCTTTGTTGTTGTTGTTGTGGTTAATTTTTTTACATGTGTTTGCTTTCTTCCCTCAGTGGTTTGGTGGGTTGGTACTGTTGTAGTGAAACTTTATTTCAAATAAATTAATAAGACTGAAGTTTGAATTTTTATAACCTTCATTGGGGTTCTGTATGTAGTCTTTGGTGCAAAGAATGAGTGGCTAGGAAACCAGAGATAAATAACAGAATTTGAATGTGCCTTTGTTGTCCTACCTTTGTCGGTGACAATCGTGTCCAGATGAAACAAATTCTATGAGAAAATCAATGGGAATCCACTACATGTATTAGTTTTGGCCATCCATTTCTATCTAATATCATACCTTCATCAAGTCTTGTATTTTTAGGTCTTCCTCTTCGTTTCCTAATTTTTTGATAACATCCAATTGGGCCGTCAATGTCAGCTTTGAGTAAAATGTTTTGGTAGGGTCAATTATTTAATTATGTTGATCCTGACTTAGCTCCCTAAGTTTTGGTTTGCATTGTAAATCCCCTCACCTCGTATGGGCCACCATATTATTCTTAATGTTCTTATTGTATTATTCCTAGACTGTGGGACTGTGTAATTGTTAAAGCTTCAAAGAACGGACTTTGAATTGCTTGTTTTATGATGTATTGACCGCTCTTTTGAGAGTTAGGACCTGATTAGGAGAGAGGCTCATGAGGGCTTATAGTTCTTGGTTAAGACAGTGCTGTCTAGTTCGTATGAAGCGCTATACGCATGTCCTCTCATTTCTGTTATTTGTAGAGGGCTTCTGTTGGTTTACTTGTTCCCTTTGAAGGCATCCATATATTCCAAGAGTCTCTTGCAAGAAAGGAAAATTGGTTGCTTCTTCAAGACTCTGATTACTGTAGTCTCTTTCTTCTATGGTTAATCTGTTGGTTAAATCTTACAGCTGCAAGAGCGATGGATGTGCTGAATTTCACTCCCCTCAATGGCAACCCGATAAGGGTCATGTATTCTCATCGTGACCCAAGTGTTCGCAAAAGTGGAGCTGGGAATATATTCATTAAGGTATTTAATATTTCTGTGGAAATGTGCAGTTTTATCTGTGTGAATTTATTCATTTTAAATATTTAATATGATTAACACATATTTAATTTGGCAGAACTTGGATAAGGCTATTGACCACAAAGCTCTGCGAGATACATTTTCTGCATTTGGAACCATCCTCTCCTGCAAGGTGGCTACAGATGCTTCTGGGCAGTCAAAAGGATATGGATTTGTCCAATTTGACAATGAGGAATCTGCGCAAAAGGCAATTGAGAAGGTGAACGGTATGCTTTTGAATGATAAGCAAGTTTATGTGGGACCCTTCCTTCGCAAACACGAAAGAGAAACAACTATTGATAAGATCAAATTCAACAATGTCTTTGTGAAGAATCTCTCAGAATCTACAACTGATGAAGATTTGAAGAAATGTTTTGGTGAATTTGGAACAATCACTAGTGCTGTGGTGATGAGAGATGGGGAAGGAAAATCGAGATGCTTTGGGTTTGTCAATTTTGAAAATGCAGATGATGCTGCAAAGGCTGTGGAGGCTCTTAATGGGAAGAAGTTTGATGATAAGGAATGGTATGTTGGGAAAGCTCAGAAGAAGTCTGAAAGAGAAACTGAATTAAAACTTAGATTTGACCAGAGTATGAAGGAAGACAAATATGAAGGGGCGAACTTGTATATTAAAAACTTAGATGATAGCATAGATGATGATAAACTGAAAGAATTGTTCTCTCAGTTTGGTTCCATAATATCATACAAGGTTTGTTAGTCTCTCAATTCTGCATCAAAGATATATGCATTAGCCTTTGAAGGTTCTTTCTAAATATATATATATATATATATATATATATCATCTTTGACATGCTATCAGGTCATGCGAGATCCAAATGGGATGAGTAAAGGATCAGGGTTCGTGGCATTTTCTACTCCTGAAGAGGCGTCTAGAGCTGTAAGTTTATTGTTTTTACAGATAGGTGGAGAGATTATCATGACGATATTACTACTCTGCAATTGCATGTAACAATAATTGTATTTTTCTGGATAGATGTTGGAGATGAATGGCAAAATGGTCATTAACAAACCTCTTTTTGTTGCACTTGCTCAACGAAAGGAAGATAGAAGAATGAAAATGCAGGTACATATTTTTCTGGAATGGTTATTGAGCCTTTAGTTACTTGTTGGTTTCCTATCAACAGGATGTTAACAATATATATACTTTGATGTCATTGTATTAATTGCTGTCATGTGAAATATCGTAATGCCTTTTATAATGAGCTGTTTGCCACAATATGACAAACATTTTAGACACATTTTGTGTAATATCTATTTTGATCTGATTGGTGGCGTAGTTCACAATTTTTAACTTGATTCAGTGATGGGCCACTTTGATGTTACCCTTTGACATGGTTTTGGCATACTTAGAAGTATAATTCATGTGGTTCACATGATGGACTTCTGTGTCTTCTACAGGCTCAGTTTTCTCACATGCAGCCTGCTATGGCAGCTTCAGTTGCTCCTCGTATACCGATGTTCCCTGCTGGCAGTCCAGGTCTTGGACAGCAACTATTTTATGGGCAAGGCCCACCTGCTATGATACCTCCCCAGGTAATGCATGCTCTGATTTGTTTTGCAACGTTTTTGTTCTTGTGTATGTCTGCATCGTATATAGTTTCCTTTATTTGGGTTTAGACATTTTTTAAAATTTATTCATATTTGGAGATGCAATATGGTTCTGGCTTATAGCACCTTTTGAGTGAAAAACATTCCTAATTTTTCTCTAACGATGCCTTCATGCTTCATAGCCTGGATTTGGGTATCAGCAACAGCTTGTTCCTGGCATGAGGCCTGGTGGGGCTCCTATGCCAAATTTTTTTATGCCAATGGTTCAACAGGGGCAGCGTCCTGGTGGCAGACGAACTGGGGTTGCTCAGCAGTCCCAGCAGCCTCTCCCACTTATGCAGCAGCAGGTTTGACTCTCTTTCAATTATTCAGTGATGTTCTGTTTGCAGGTAGCTTTTTTAATCTGATGGCTTGTTTGAATGACAGATGCTTCCCAGGGGTCGCATGAATCATTACCCACCTGGGCGTGGTTTGTCTGATGTTCCCATGCCTGGCGTTGCTGGAAGCATGGTTTCTGTTCCATATGACATGGGTGGTATGCAGCTGCGTGATGCTACCCCTCAGCCGATTCCCATTGGGGCTTTGGCTAGTGCCCTTGCAAATGCGTCTCCAGATCAGCAAAGAACGGTAGGTGCCTGCAGTTATTTTTCTGCAAATACTAGGGAAAAGTAAGTGTTCTTTTCGCGATACAACTGTGAAACAACTTAATGTTTAAGAATGGGCTCTGTTGAGACAACTTAATGTTTTTGACTTTTTTTTTTTTTTTTGCAATATAACTGAGTAAGCAAACTCTGTTGGAGTACTCAAGCCAAATATATTGTCACTTGAATCTTAGAATTAAGGTGGTTTCCTTCGATATGAATAGATAATGGTAGACAAGGGAGGCACCATTGGTGCTAATGACCTGTAATTGACTTTTTTGCCCGCCTTTTGTTATCTGTTAGTTTTTTGATGCTTCGAAACAAGTTATAAATAAATAATGCATGTCATTACTTATGTGGGTAGATAAAAATACTCACACAGCCAAAAAAAAATCCATAGTTTCTCTGTTTCTTCAGTAATGGCGGAATGGAGATGGGAAAAACTACAATGGCCGTTCCTTTTGAGTAATATTTATGTTTTGAATTCATGATGTTTGGATTAATAATTTAATCATTGCTTGATGATTATCTCTAGATGCTCGGTGAGAGCCTTTACCCACTTGTGGAACAGCTGGAGACTGATGCGGCAGCTAAGGTTACAGGAATGCTTCTTGAGATGGATCAGACCGAGGTTTTGCATTTGCTTGAGTCGCCAGAAGCTCTCAAGGCAAAGGTTGCTGAGGCAATGGTCGTTTTAAGGAACGTTGCTCAGCACCAGCAAGCAGGCAGTGCAGCTGATCAATTGAGCTCGCTGTCATTGAATGACCTTGTCTCTTAAAGTTATTCTACCATTTCTTTTTGAAATGGTTTGATACAAGCTTAACTTTTGTTGGTTGGGTGGAAAGATAGTCACTGGTGTTACTTATTTCCATTTTATTTTGTGGCTGTTTTATCCCAGTCACTCCTTTTGAGAGGTTGGAGGAGCTTAATAATGGCTGTTTCTGTGTTATTCTGGTAACAGAACCAGTGGCTTTTGTAGCTGAAAACTTCTATAATCTACAGTGATGTTGCTGACAGTCTGGGCTAAACAGAGGATTCATTTGAGGATGAATGTTTTCTCTTTCATTTTTGTATTTGCACAGAAAGCCTTCAATTTTCCTACCTGAGAAAACCAATGTTCATAATCTTACGTCCAGGCAAAGGAAAATGTAGTTATGGCCTCATTCAAACAATCTGATGCAACATAAATCAAAATATTCATATGATTCTATTTTCAAAAAGAAAAAAAAAAACAGAAGTGACTTTTTTTCCCCTAATTACTGAGTAAACATATACTATATGCACAATACATGGAACCTAAGATTATGAGCACATTGCCTATGGCCTTCACAGTTCATCTGGATCCTACGCAAACGCATCAAACATTTGAAATGTAGCGTTAATTAGAGTTGAGACCTCATATGAATCTGCCACATAAAATTATGCATCTTGCCGAGTAGCATGTCTTAGCCTCAATCCTACATCAGCTTCGCGCTCATCTAGAATTAAAGCATCACTACCCAAACGAGAACTCTGCGCTTCAGATGAAGTTCCTACATTTCCCTTCTCACGTCTATCTTCCCCAAAATTATGAAGCTGACGACCAATTAGATAGCGGTCATCACGTATGGAGTTGTGAAGGTTGGTGAACCAGACATGAAATCTCTTGGCACAAAAGCACAGCACACTGAAGCACAGACATCCAAGCCATGCAAATCTGTACACCGCTGAATTCACTACCAATGGGTAACCAAGCACAGGAAACACCCCCCTAGCGAGTACATATGGCACACACAAGGCTGTAAGAAGCTTTATGATTATAGGCAACACAATCTCCTGCAAAACCCAAAGACCTCGCAGCCTGGAGAAACCGTCTTCTCTAACCCTTTCAAATTTCATCCGCCAGCTTTCATCTGCCAATGGCATCATGCGGTCCAACATAACCTGCTCAAGCATAAAAAGAACCTGATAAAAATAATAGCACCACAACTTTTTCTCCTTATTTCCGATCCTTACGCTACAATTCCATCTTATCCATAACACAAAAAAGGTTAGCACCATAGCAGCACAATGTGACAGCCCAAACACAAAAACAGAAGACAAGCAGCAGCAGCACAAAGCTTTCATTGTGTTTTAGAATTAACCAGTTCCCAAAAATGGCTCTTTTGTAAATGTTTCATGCTTTCCTCCCAAATTTATCTGGAGCACAAGAAATCAATTTTATAAACACTTGTCAACAGCAACTAATGCTAATAAACATTTTCATCATCCATAGGGCAAGTCATCAATGTTGCTAAAGTCATCCCAAAATTCCTCATAGTTGCATTCAAGCTCTAGTTGTTTTATTCCCGTAACTACAACAGCAGAGCAGCCTATATTGCACTGTTTAAAATTCTTTTCATGTGTCCAGCTAACAAAATTTTCATTTAATATATCAATTCATACAAAAGTAGGCTGACAAAGCAATCCCAGAATTCTGCTTATCAAAAGAAGCAGTATCGACTGGACAGGCATAAAAAAGAGAGAACTCACCAATCTAGTCCATATCTTAAGAAAAATGAGCCCCACTGCCCAGTCCTGATACAGGAGGAAAACTGGGCTTTCATCTACAGGCACCCGCATTGGTACAATCACAAGAAGCTCGAAAAGAAGCCCAACCAAAACCGGAATGACCAAAATCTGTAGCACAACAATTTCGTTATTGAGGGTTAGAAATCAGCCATATACTGAAAATTAACCAGGTAGAGTAGATGAGACCTCACAAGAAATGAAAAGAATAAGGACTCATACCCATACTGCGATTAGTACAGAGCTCTTGACAACAATGCCACACCACTTCCAGATTTGGCCAACCAAAGCTGCTGCCCTCTTTGCTCTAACATGCTCGATGGTATACCTAGCTCCAGCGAGAGCAGTCCAAATAACATAGCTTCCAATGACGAAAGCATATAAATCTAAAAAAGGTGAAGAATTGAAGAAACTAGGATTCAGGCGCCAGAAATACAAAGACAACTAAAAAATAGATATCCATAAAATATAAAGTTCAATTTGAGCTTACCATTGCATCTGATGCCATGTGTGATAGGCAGGACAGGAATTGCATTGAAAAGTGCTCTACCAAGAGATATCGGTACAACTATCAATGAAGAATTAAAGACTAGCATTGTCATCCAAGCTACCACTAGCAAGAGGACAATACGGAGAACAAAGCTGTACCTGCTAAAAGGAAAATCAAGTGAAAAACATTAGGCGATGGAAGAAGTCTTGAATTGGCAAAAGTCCACTCACACCAACCTATAAAGAAAATAAGCCCCAACCAATGAAGCATCAGACGTTACACGGGGCAATTAAAAGAAAAACTTTAATAAGCAAGAATAGTCAAATTATAGCGACTATAGACATCAGCAAAAAGGGCGTCTTTAGTTCAACTGCACTCTTCTGACAGAATAAAATAAAATAACAAATAAAATACAACTTCTATCTCCACTGGAAAGGGCCCCTTTCTTTTTTTTTGCCCTCTAGCCATCTACGATGAAATCATAAAATTCTTTAGGGGCCCCTAGCAATTCATTGGCCCAAGTACAGACAAAAAGACAAACTTCATAAGTAGAAAGAACATACACAAAAACTTGTTCCTTTTTTATGATCTGATATAAGTCAGATCCAGTCCAAATATTAGTATTATATCTATGTAACTTACTCTGAATCAGATTGCTCATCACCATCGTACTCTTCTGTGACATTAGAATCTTCTGATGCAAGAATGCCTCTGTTTGGATCACCATTCCCATTCTCCTGAGCACCATTGTCTTCACGTGCGGGAAGTAAGAAATCTGTCAAACCTAGTGCCCAGCCAACTGCTGTAAACCAGTAACGTAGAAGAGACTTGATTGTAGCCCGCAACTTGAAATGTTCAATAGCAAATGGAATACAGATCTGGAAGACAAGCATGTCAGCTGGAATCTCGGTAAACGGATCAGATACCCTGCTACAATTTTGCATCAACACATTAACAAATGAAGATGATCACCAAGATGAAAGATGAATGCATGCCGACAAAATATGAAGGTTAATCTTACGATATATCTAGTGGAAAAACTGAGGGCACCATCCGTATAGCAAGTTTGACAGGTAAAAATACCAGCATCACAATTAAACTCCCATAGACTGCGACAGACAAGAGGACCCTACGCGCATGCTTGTGCACAGGATCATCAATTAAATCACGGAAGGGATTGTAGTTTGGATCAGCTGGATCTCGAAGAAAGTAAAGAACTCCATTACGCAAAACCTGCCCACAGCAAAGGAAGAATTAGATCCTCACAAAAGACAACATTACCACAAGAAATGTGGTTTCAAACCATAACCCCATAAAATAAGATGAAGAACAATACCCCCCGAAGAAGGCTGACAAATATGCTGATCTGTAGCATGTATACAATCCCCACAACCCAATGCAGCGCACTGCTTGCTAGAGGAGAAATATAAAAGAATTGAACTCTTTGAGCCATGGTCTTCCCAAACATTCTGATAGTACAGACATCTAGCCACCATCCACACATCAAAGGAAACACACCAAGTTCAATAACCAAAAGAAAGGCAACCTTAATCATGGTCATCAAATGCTTCATTGCTGCCAAGAACTGTCTAACGAGGGATGGAGTTGTCTCTGCTATTGAAGCAATACCATAAAATCTCCCCATAGTTAAAGGCTCTCCCTTTGTGTAGCGGATTAAAGCAATAATTCCAAGGTAAAAGACGACTAACAAGAATATAAACATGTAACCAATAGCAAGCGTCGTAACATCAGAGAATCGTGATGCACCAACACTGGCCCTTTCCATTAGCTCAGCTGAAAGTGGGGAGCTAATGTTGTTTGAGACTTCATTTAATCCAGTTGCATTTACTTTCAACATTTCTGCAACTTGATCCAGCGCACCATTCTCTTGGCCATCTGATGTCACGTTTGTAACAGCAGTTAATGCATTTTTTAAGGTGATATTTGCTAAAGAGAGGGCAGTCTCGGTAAGAGGCATAACTGTTGACAGCACCGGACCGCTAGCAGTAGAAAAGATCAATGATGCATAAAAAAGTACAAGCCGTCCTAATGAGAAGGGCACGAAGATCACAACACCAAGAAATATCATATTACTCGCCAGAACCTGCATATGTAAATAATATTCAATATGTCCAAAACAAAAGATAAACATCCCATAATCATTAAATATAAAGGGAAGGACATAGGTCACACTTTAGCCTAATTCCCTGAACCAGGACTACATTTACTGGCACTTCTATATGAACAAACTCCAATGATATATAAACTTACAGCTTAAATGAAATTTTGTTGAAAAAGAAAGGCAAGAATCAGGTGATCCTACAACAAATGGCATAAAAAACTAATTAGGCGAACAAAAAAAAATTGCATCAAATTTTCTTCTTTCTTAATCTTTCTCCACCATCAACATGCTAGGTTGAAAGGCCGACAAAGATAGACTATAAAAGCATGAAGACCATCATCAACACGAAATTTCATTGACAGAAAATATAGCTTCAATATTTCAATGTTCTTGAGGATATAAATTCAACCTCTTTTTAATCTTTGGGTTGCACGTGCACCCCCGTGGTGCCTTAATAAATTTCTTCTCCAATCAAAAAAACAACAATATGAATGAAAAGTATTGCATAAGAGAAGGATGGATAGACTCACAGTAAATGCATTTTCAACTAAATGAAATACAGGACCCTGCATGCCAACAAGCTCATCAAAGGGCACATCCTCCGCTCCATCAGCGTCATCCAACCCATCAAACATTTGTTCCACATGCGCTTCAAGCCGTGCTGCCTGCATCTCCCACCGAGCAGCAACATTTTCTGCATTTCTTCGGATTACTTGGCCAGCTCCTCCAGCTTCTTCACCATTCCCATCACCTACGAAATTCCTATTTGCTTGTCCAGCAGGATGTCTTGCAGCACGAGCACCATTTCTATCCCCTTCAGCTTCTCTCTCAGCATCTTGTCCTCCGAGTTCTCGTAAATGCCTGAAGTAATCCCTCAGAGAAGTGGCCCCAAGAAAAATAAAGACGATGCTAGCAGAAAGAAAAAACCCGTGCAGACAATCAGTAAGAATAACTCTAGTGGAGATATGACTCAGGAATAATCTCCGTGCTTCACCAAAACTCCTCACAAAAGCCAGTTGCCATATCCAAAACGTTATGAAGGGTATAATCAGGAGCCAGACGGACAGTACAAAACTAAGGCGCAAAAAGAACTGCAGAACATGGCACGCTTTCATTCCCATTCCAACAACAAACTCCTGAAAGGGAAGCCTTGCTGGGGCATTCTCCGCATAAACAGGGGAGAAAGAAAATACATATTTGCAAACCTGGAAAACATATAAAAGAAATAAGTTGAAGCCTGAAGGCTACCAAAAAAATAACTTCAAAATAAGAAGTTAGAGAACAGTGACAATAGATTGAAAAGTTGTATTCAGTAGCATAAAAATTGAAATGTGAACGCAACATAGACTCAGAGCATACTAGAAAATAGAAAATGAATGAGCTTCAGACAAAGTCAGCATCTTCGTGTTAATACTTTAAGAAGATGTACCAACTCAGATCCCAAAAAGGATACACACAGATTTTCTAGAAACATAAAGTGGACTCGACAGAGCTTGGTCTGGCTTCTATCCTTATTCCTTAACAACACATATGTGCTTTGTACTAGACCTTCATCCCTACATTAAGATCCACACCCTTACTTTTGCATGAGCCTAGCAAATATCAAATGAATTTCATCTTTCCAACAGCAACAGCTTAGTTTTTATGATCTCATGGTAAACCCATGAAAACATCATTCACATAACTATTACTGCAAACAATAATCCATTCCTAGTGCGTTAAAAGGTATGAGATACATTACTCATCACTTTGTTGTGAAGAAAGTTCAATTTTTCACCAAAAAAATAAAATAAAAGATGTTGTTAGTCTACCATCGAATCAAAGAGATTAAACAAGTAAAATGTTTCAATATGCATCTTTGTCAAGACCCAATTTCTTTAGTAATGCTTCCTCATCGAAAAAAAAAAAAATTTCAGAAAAAGTCCAAATATCCTAATAAACACAATCTATACTCTCAACAATTCCCGGATAGAAAACACCAATCAAAACCACAAAAGCTTTAAACCATCATAATCTTGATCCACCCATCAATAATACAAACACAAGCAAATTAAGAGAAACGAGGGGAAGGAAAGCTTGGGGAGCCAAACCTCGCATTGGCGAGCGTTGCTGTGATTAAGCCACTGGAGCAGGCAATCCTGGTGCACAAACTTAATGCTCCCGCTGCAGGCGCAAGGGTACCTCAACGGATTATCCACATCCCCCGGGTTCCGGCAGATCCTGCAGACATCTTCGTCCTCCTCGTCAGCCGCTGCCGTTGAAGATGTCGTCCTATCCTCCTTATGCCCCAAAGCTCCCAGGGGCGACGGAGCTGGTCCTATCTCCATAGGGGATTCGGGAAGTGTCGGGTCGGTGTTGAATGGCGAGTTCAGGTGGGGTTGCAGGTATGAATCCCCTTTTCTTCGTTGATTTGCGTTCGAAGAAAGACAGATGGAGATGTGGCGGTGATGGAACCACTGGTGTTTGCTCCTTCCGGTATTATTACGTTTGTGACCTTGATAAGCTTGAGATATTTACGAAAAGGTCGGTTGCCACGCGGTTGATGATGTGGAAGGAGGCGGTTGATGTTTCACGAATTCGATAAGGCCCATTTGCAAAAATGTCTATGGGTTCAGATCGTACAAACCCACTACAATGGGAGCTTTAATCACATCCCAATATTTATTAAGACCTAATTTGATAAAACTTTTTTAATGTAGTAGATGTGTCAATAGAAATGGTGGTATTAGAAATGTTGGATAATTTTAGTAGCAGATATGTTATTTGAATGTTGCATAGTGTTTGGTTGAACTTTTGTTAGTAACATTTTTACTCTGTAGCATATTATGATAAATTACATGCAGGGATATTATGTAATTTAGTTGTAATTGAGAAATATAGCTATATTCAAACATAGAAATTAATTTATAAAATTTATATAATGAATTAAAATAAATTAAAGATACTTAATCAATTATAAATTAATAAATTAATTAAAGCTTTAATAACAATTAATTAATTTATTAATTTAACTTCGCCAGTTGTATCAACGGTAGTCTTTGATTGAGGACAAAGTCATAAGGACAAAATCGACTTTGGCCCCTGAAATGCTAGTGAAATTGTTCCATTTTGTAGCATTTCCAAAGTAGTATAAAATGCTGGAAAAATGATCTCGAAGTATGTGTCAAGAAAAGCTCATTTGGATGGCAAGTAGCATTTATACTACAAATGCTACTAAAAAATCCTTACCAAACGAGGCCTTGAAGAATATACCCATTTGTTAAGTGTATCCTATGAAAACTTTAAATTTTTATAAATACATCAAAAGTACATAAATCTGAGACATTTTATAATTGCACCCCGTAGTCAGATACGTCGACGTCTATTAGGGTGATTCTCGAATTGAAGCTTGCCGAAAACGTGAAACTCCAACTCGTAGTTATCCTAGAGTCGATATTCGAGACCAAATCGTCCAAAAATGAATTGTTTGGGATCAAACTCGTGTCATCAATTTTTGACAACGTCTTGACCGAAAAATGAGTGGAATGGAAGTGTCTTGTCATGATGAGTCCAAAGGTGGTGTCGGTTTCCTCCAACTGTGATCAGATTGTTCGGATTGGACGACTTTTATCGCTGTGGCCATAGACTTTCGAATGTGATTTTGAAGGTTACGGTGGACGAAACTCATTGGGGTTGGTCGAGTTTGGTTCGTGGTGGCTTGGGCTTCAATTTAGTGGCAGTGGTTATCAGATTGGTGCTTGGAGGACGACACTATGGTCGGCAGTGGATGCTCGTGAGGAGGAAGAAAGAGATTGTGAAGGGGTGGGGTGTAAAGAGTATAGGTCTTAAAAAAAAAGACAAAGTCAACAAAGTCAGGGTATGCTTAGCAAACTTTAGGGTGTGACTAAAAGCTCTCCCACTACAATACTCCCAATGTTTGTCCTGGGCTCGGGGAGTGTCGGGTCGGTGTTGAATGGAGTTCAGGTGGGGTTGCAGGTATGGATCCCCTTTTCTTTGTTGTGCTTATCGGTAGAGATTTGCTTTCGAAGAAAGACAGATGGAGATGTGGCGGTGATGGAACCACAGGTGTTTGCTCCTTCGGGTATTATTACGTTTATGACCTTGATAAGCTTGAGATATTTACGAAAAGGTCGGTTGCCACGTGGTTTTGATGATGTGGAAGGAGGCGGTTGATCTTTCACGAATTCGATAAGGCCCATTTGCAAAAATGTCTGTGTGTTCAGATCGTACAAACCCACTACAATGGGGAGCTTTAATCACACCCCCAATATTTACTAAGGTCTAGTTTGATAAAACTTTTTCAATGCAATAGACATGTCAATAGAAATGGTGGTAGCAGAAATGTTGAACAATTTTAGTAGTAGATATATTGTTTGAATGTTGCATAGTGTTTGGTTGAACTTTTATTGGTAACATTTTTACTGTGTAGCATATTATGATAAATTACGTGCAGGGGTATTACGTAATTTAGTTGTAATTGAGAAATATAGTTGTATCCAAACATAGAAATTAATTTATAAAATTTATATTATGAATTAAAATAAATTAAAGATACTTAGTCAATTATAAATTAATAAATTAATTAAAGTTTTAATAACAATTAATTTATTTATTAATTTAACTTCGTCGATTGTATCAACGGTATTCGCCAATTGAGGACAAAATGGACTTTGGCCCCTGAAATGCTAGTGAAATTGTTCCATTTTGTAGCATTTCCAAAGTAGTATAAAATGCTGAAAAAATGGTCTTGAAATATGTGTCAAGAAAAGCTCGTTTGGATGGCAAGTAATATAAATGTTACTAAAAAACCCTTACCAAACGGGGCCTTGAAGAATATACCCATTTGTTAAGTGTAACCTATGAAAACTCTAAACTTTTATAAATATATCAAAAGTACATAAATCTGAGACATTTTACAATTGCACCCTGTAGTCAGATATGTCGCCGTCGTTCATATCGTCGTCTATTAGGGTCATTCTCGAATTGAAGCTTGCTGAAAACGTGAAACTCCGGCTCGTAGTTATCCTAGAGTCGATATTCGAGACCAAATCGTCCAAAAATGCATTGTTTGGGATCAAACTCGGGTCGTCAATTTCTGGCAATGTCTTGACCGAAAAACGGACGACTTTTCTCGCTGTGGCCATGGACTTTCGAATGTGATTTTGACGGTTACGGTGGACGAAACTCATCGGGGTTGGTCGAGTTTAGTTTGTGGTGGCTTGGGCTTCAATTTGATGGTGGTGGTAATGGTTATCGAATTGGTGCTTGGACGGCGACGACACCATGGTCGGCAATGGATGCTCGTGAGAAAGAAGAAAGAGATTGTGGGGGGTGGGGTATAAAGAGTAGGTCTGAAAAAAAAAAGACAGAGTCAAAGCAAAGTCAACAAAGTCAGGGTATGCTTAGCAAACTTTGGGGTGTGACTAAAAGCTCTCCCACTACAATACTCCCAATGTTTGTCCTGGGCTCGGGGAGGGTTGCCACATCTATACCTCACATCACTCTGTTAGATTTTTTTGTTATTTAGATCGTTGGATACATATTTAAGAGTGTGTCGAATCACAGAGTTCCTCTATCCACTGTTGAGATATTTGAATCAACTGTCTTCTTCCCTACGAACGACCAATTGTGCTACCAACGCTCCCCCTTCCCCATTGTTGTAACAATATCTGAATTCCCAGCGATAATCCTGCCCAAGGCATCCCTTTCGACCGCCGCAATCGTCAAGATATCAACAAGAAATTCAAGGATGAGAAATCGGTCACTTGTAGGACCTAGAATAGTCATTCAATTTGGAGCAGTTATTCAAAGATTAACACCTAAAATATGATCATATTTCACCTCGAATCAATATGAACTGTTGAATGCTAAATAGATCTTACATGTGTGTTTAAAATAAATAGTTGTATTGTAAAATTACGGGCCAAATTCTTGTCCCTAACCGCTAATAGCATCTCCAAGGGAGACATTAAATGGGGTATCAAAACTCCTTACTGCCAATTTGATGTGCCAAATCACAAAAACAAGCCTCCAACGGAAAGCATCAAATTGGTGATAAAAAATGGTTCTCCACTTCTCTAGATGTAAAATTAGTTCTGAAGGAGATAGAAATAAAGAAGATGTAAATGGTGGAGGGAAAAGGACATAGAATCGTTGGTGAGAGCTATTGGAGGAACAACGACTATATCTCTCTTCCCTTTATATGCAATCGACCCTTTACGATGTTATCATCACAATCTCTTCCCTCGTTTTTGATATGAGTCGCTGTGTTTGGGTTCTCTGATCTCGTTTTGTCAAGGTTTTCTCGTTTCTAATATGGGTTTTAAATTATTAACCATTTAATTTTTATTGAATTATTTTTAATATTGGAGATGTGCCACCTATAATGGATTACTTTAAATGGGCTAATTTAAATGAGTTTGAGAAATGATTACTCATCTGATTACTTGGGTTGGAGTTGGTAACTTTTTTAGAAATCGAATGAGATATGAAAGTATCGTAACAATAATTAAATGGGTATTTTAATGACTCATTTTGATTATTGTCATCGAAGATGCTATAAGTGTCACTTTTTTTTGAAAGGTACTCTAAGTGTCACTTCAAAGAGCAAAAATATACATAAAAATGAAGAGAAGTGGTATTCTCTCAGCCCATCCCTCCAATAATTGGTTTATATTGTTTTATATTATTTTATATTTGATTTGATATTTAATTTTTTTGATTTGCGTGCGATTTGACATTAGATTCACATTCCCATAATTAATTTTCTCACCCCCAATAATTAAATAAAATAACTTATTATATTACATCAAAGTGGATTGAGGGTACCTTTAATGTATGCTGTAACTTGTTCATTGTACAGGGTGACCCATTCGTTTACAGAATCATACCTATATCTTAACATGCGAGGCTAGTCCAAATTTTTGTGTAAAATTTGTCAGTTTCATTATAGCCAAAAGCTATATCTGCACAAGCAATGGCAATTCGCATGGTTTTTAAGACGCACTAGTAACAAGCAAGATAATCATCATAAGCAAGATGACATAATGGCATACCCCCACTTGTTAAGCCCCACATATATGTGCATACCACCTAGAGAAATAAACAGGTTTAATACAAGCACGGTGAAAAGCTAAAAAAAACATGTTTAAGAAAGAAGAAAAAGGGGAAAAAATATATTTATTAAGCCCCATAATACAAAAAAAAAAGAAAAAACAGTTTTCGCTAATTTTATGGCTTTATATCTTGTCTGTGACAGATGTAAAGTAGATGAAAATTATGGATTTAGGGCACCTACTGGATTATTAGGGTATGACAATAATGCATGGGCCAACGTTCAACAAGACTTGATTGGTGAGTTGAGAATATTTTGGGGCGAGTATGTTGATCTATTTGGTGATTATGAGCGTGTATTTTCTATCCACAACCCACATATATTTTTTGAAACAGAAGGACCAACACCGCTTGAAAACTGGATGTCAATGCCAGATATGTGTCACTTGATTGCTTCTAAATATAATGTGGCGTTACACCTTTTTAGTTATGAACACTGCTTGCCTTTTTTGCCCTTGCATTTTATACCTCCACCTGGACATGAGTGTATAACTATAGCAATAAGATTTGTGAATGGCAATCACTTTGTTCAGTTGGCATTGACAGATGATTACCTGATGCCTCCTACTATGATTCAGTGGTTTAGATATAGATATGATTTTGTAAACGAATGAGTCATTCCGTATAGTGAATAATTTGCAGCATATATTAAATGTACTCGTCAATCTACTTTGATGTGATATAATAAGATACTTTATTTAATTGTTTTGGATGAGAAAATCAATTATGAGGGTGGGAAAACCAATTATGAAAATATGAGTTTAATATCAAATCACACAGAAAAAAAATAAATAAATATCAAATCAAAGATAAAATAATATAAAAAATAAAAATATCTCAGACATCATCATTTCATCATACATACCTTTTCTTTTTTTGTCAACTTTTTCTTTGCCAAGACTCCCTCAACCGCATCTTCTGGGCGAATTCAATACGTCTTTATGAAATATTCATGAAGTCACAGCCATGCCAGTTACGGTCGCGTGTATTTCACACAGTCGTCATCAGTGTGGGATTGACTCTCTGCTACCCACCGTCGCTATCTAATCCAATGACCGCAACCCATCCTCCTCTTTTCTTTTTGGCTTTTCTCTACTTTTCTTTCGGCTCTGGTTTTTGGGGTTGTGGACCTGTGGTGAAATTTCCATGGAATAAAACTTCGTCTCTTTCTCTTTCTCTTTCTCTTTCTCTCTCTGTGTCTCAGGATATCACGAGTGAGTGGCAACAGTGTCGGTGGAGCTTGTGAGCATCCTATGTTGATTTAACATTCATCATTCACATTTCCCTTCTTTTTGACCCTACCAGTACCAATCCTACCTTTTCTGGATTGCATTCTAAACCTTTTTGTCTCTCCCTCTCTTCATCTACTGATAATGCTTGCTGGGTGATCCATGAACAAGCTCATAACTTGACCAACTGACACTCGCATACCACACCCACTCAAGTATGTCTCTCTTGGGTTTTTTTTGTTCTTCTACCATGTCAGCTTTTGGTTTTGTCTAATTTGGATGAATTGCATGAGTGGTAATTCTCTGTTGTAACGGCTGAATTTCTTTCACTGGCAAAATTTTTACCAATTGATGTGTAAATTGAGTCAATTAGCTGTTGATGAGTTGTAATTTGAAGCACCAATTGGTTCTTTAGAGGAATCAATTAGCAATTTGATACTGCATTTCTTCCTCCGACATTCATGCAATCTTGTTTGTGAACTTCACCCGCATCTGTTGATTGCAATTGTACGTTTCATGCTTGCCCATGTTGCTAACTTTCTCTGAATTCAGTGGTTGATGTATTTTATATAAGCATATGACATGATTTCTCTCAGATTAGTCCCCTCTAATGTGAGGGACAATCATAATGATCCACTTCAAAGGATGAGGAGTTTCCCATTTATATACTGCTTGTGTTGTGACTATGTAACCTTGCAATGACTGGGTGAATGAGAAATCGCAGCATCTGATAATGCGCATATGCTACACGATCAATGACTCATGCTTTTATTTGGAGAATTAAGTTTTGATGAAGTATGCTGCTTTAACAAACACCATAATATTCGCGTGCCACGATTTCTGCCTCCCCAGTGGTTTCTGCGATCATTATTGGTTTATATCATCAGTGGCATTTGAAATTTAAAGAAAAAGTTTCATTTGTATGAACTCGGAGTTAAATGCTGACAAGAAAATAAAAATATGTTATGTACCACACATTGTAAAGGACTCACTTGAATATATCTAGCAACCAAGTGTTCAGTCTCCTTTCTCTTCACGTCACATGCATTTGTTGCTCCCCCATTTCCAGCCCTTTGTCTTCGCAGGAATTGCTCTTGTTTATAAATAGTTGCTCACTATTTTGTGCATTAAGTAGATAATGTTAATCTTTCCTGGTTATTTGAAAAAAAATAGAAATATGGACCAGAAGGCGAGGCTTTGGAGGAGAAAGTCCTCAGAAAAGACAATCATTGCAACTGACAAAGTCGACATTTCTTTCAAAAGAATCGATGAAGAGGTAAATTGAAGCTTCTCTTTTTTATCGAACTCAAGGTTTGAATGTGTCCAGTATTGATTGATTGATAAGCATATTCACATATCCAAGTGGTGTTAAACACTCTGTCCAGTGTCCACTACTTCCTGGTACTGTGGAGAGGGGATGCCACCTGGGTAGGTGCAACGTCCCTCTTGATCCCTCTTGATCTATGTCACTGGATTCCTTTGTAGTGTTGCATATGCCTGAAGCCCTTTGCTTCGTTTTCAGTTATTTTCCTTTTCCATATGTTCCATTGTGATGGATGATGAAAATTTTGTGTTCATATGCATAGGTTCATGATGAATGCAGTAAGCTTCTTATTTCATGGCAGACATGTTAAATTTGACTGATATATAACACCTGTTTATTCTTATAAGATGCAGAACGAGGTGCGGCCAGATAGGGTGGCGAGAAACCTAAACGAGAAGTTAGCTTCTGTCCTCCTTGATTGTCATAATAAAGATGATCTGGCGGTAAAACAAGGGGAAGCGGCTCAAGAAGCTACTGGAGGTGATTTGTCATTATTACTCCTTCTCTTCGTTTGAAATGCTACCTTTTAAATGTTAGCTAATTACTGTATCCATTAGTCTTGGCTCATTCTTTAATAAGATAATATTCTTTTAGGCCTGGAGAAGCTACAAGCTCTAAGGGAAGCAGATTACCTCAAGAAAGAACTAGAAGAAGCTCGAAGGCAGGCAGTGGCAGCAAACGAGAAATTGACTCAGTCTGAAGCTGCATTGGAGGAAAGTACGAGAATACTGGCCTCTTTTAAAGAAGAGCAGGAGCACTTAATTTGTGATGCTGTCATGAAGACATCAACGGAATTTGAGGACAAGTTGATGGAAACAGGTAAACGACTTGCAAACTTGGCTAGTGAGAAGACTCTTCTGACCAAGGCCCTTCTAGTGAAAGAAAAATTGGTCGGAGATCTACATGCACGCCAGACTCAGGCAGCCGCAGAATTTAATGCACTAATGGCTCGATTAGATTCCACAGAAAAAGAGAATGCATTTCTTAAATATGAGTTTCACATGCTCGAGAAGGAGCTTGAGATTCGGAATGAGGAGATTGAATATTACCGACGATCTGCTGATGCATCACACAGACTGCAGTTGGAGAGTGTAAAGAAAATCACAAAGTTAGAAGCAGAATGTCAGAGACTCCACCTCCAGATGCGTAAAAGGTTTCCAGGTCCTGCTGCTTTCACAAAGATCAAGAAGGAAGGCCAAATGATGGTAACAAATCAGACAGAGTTGAGAGGAAAATTTCTGAGTCCCACAAGAGATATAGTTGTCAGAGATGCTCCTGTATCAGATGGTACTAATAAGAAGATTAGTTTCCTAATCGAGCAATTACGTGATATGCAAGAAGAAAATAGATCTCTCAAAGAAATAATGGCCAATAAGAATTCTGAATTCCATTCTCCAAGTACCCGGTGTTCACAGACCATTTCAAGATTATCAAAAGTTAATGAACAGCAGAAAGATCTCTCCAGCTGTCGCAAATACATGGAACTGACAAGGGGTAGTCCTATGTCAAATGAACGTTATCTGTCTACTAGTTTTGACCTTTCCAGTGATGATGGGATTAGCTCTTCTGATTCATGGGCAAACGCTCTAAAATCAGAACTGGAGCATTACAAGAATGAGAAATTCAAGACTCCAGACTGCAAATCCATTGGGGTTTCAGAAATGAGTTTAATGGATGACTTCGTCGAGATGGAAAAACTAGCTATCGTTTCAGTAGAAGCTCCTTCTGGAGATATGTATCCCTATGGGTTAAATGACAAGGAAATAGTTCCAGCTGTAAAAGGTAATACCAAGCTGGAAATTCACATGAAAGATGCAGGAGCTGATAAACCTTTCGACTGGCTACAGATTGTTTTGAGTGCAATCCTTAAGCAGCATTGTATCTCAAAAAGAAGTGTAGGTGAACTTATTGAGGACATTAAAATTGCTTTCGGTCATCAAAGTAATACAAATCCCTGCGAGGCGAGAGACTCTGGTATTCGCCTAATCAGTGGTTCTCCAAACATGTCTTCACCTAAAGAAGCTTCCAGACTGGCCATCTCAGTAAAGGAAATCAACAAACAACATAGTCGATCTAATTTGAGTGAGTCGATCTGCAAAATTGTTGAGTTGATCAAGGGGATCAATGTAACATCTTTAGTCATTAAGGATACTCCGAATACTTGTTCTGAGAGAGATCAAAGTTCCTTAGCATCCGCCACACCTCCAGATTACTATGTGCATGTTTTCCAATGGAGAACTTCTGAACTTAGTTCGGTTCTAGAACAATTTGTTCATACTTGTGATGATCTGTTGATTGGGAAAACTGACATTGTACAATTTGCTCAGAACCTGTCATTTTCTTTAGATTGGATTATGAACAACTACGTTAGCCTTGAAGATGCTTCAAATGCTAGGGATAAAATCAAGAAGCACTTTGGTTGGAGTGAATCAAGAAATGACAATCAAGCAGGAACTATAATGGATGGTCCTCTTGTGGAATCACATGTTCATCATAGATCTGAAGAGCAACCATCAGCTTTGCGCTTAGATTCTTCTGCATGTGACCGAGATTTCCAGTCTCCAAAGGGGAACACTCAGTGTAGTCTGCAAGAAGAAAACAATAGATTAAGAGAAGAGAAGAAAATTGTGGAGTCTGAAAAGAAAGGTATGGCAGCCAGCGTACTGTCCGCGAAAGATACAAGTGAGGCTTTGACACTACAACTTCAGGGATCAGAACAAAGCATTGGAAGCATGCAAATGGAAGTAAAAACTTTGAGAGAATCAAATAAAACGACCGAAGATGAGATTGAAAATCTGAAATTGATGAATGAAGATCTTGATACCCAGCTGACAGTTGCTAAGGCTAAACTGAACGAGGTCATAAAAAAATTGTCATCTTTGGAGGTTGAGTTGGAGGATAAAAGCAACACATGTGAGGAATTAGAAACAACATGTCTTGAGCTTCATCTCCAACTAGAGAGGTAGCTATAAACTCTTCAGCTTCTGTTATTCATAAATCTTTTTTTCCTTTTTCTTTTTACAAGAGAGAATTCTGAATATTTATTAACCTATACAGTGTTCAAAAGAAGGAAGCTCAGAACTACAGCAGAAATCAGGAGGAAAAGTCATCACAAAATGTAAGTCACTGACATCTTAACATGGAAGTTTGATATGCCTGATATTTCCAAAGTTTATTGTATTTATTACAGTTAACATAATATTTAACATTTTTGAAGAAGCGGCATAGAAGCTAATCCCTTTTAACTGCCAATTTGTAAGACAGTTATTTTATTCAGCGCTATTGTATATTGTTATATTTATTATCTGCCGAGTTCAACTTCATGTAACAATGAAGTCATCATATTCAATCAAGGAAAGTATAACATATGCAGATATAATCATGTATAAAAGTCCATATTAATGTAGCTGTTCAAACTTGCAGGTTTTGGAGATTGCAGCTGCTTCCGTAAAATTGGCAGAGTGTCAAGAAACTATTGCTAACCTTGGACAACAGTTGAAAGCACTGGCTTCAACAAAAGATGCAGTACTCATCGACAAGGTTTTCTCTACCACCAGCCCTGCAACAACCCTGACCCATAATAGGAACATAATCAAACGTTCATCCTTACGTGATCAAATGCTCGCTGAAAATGATTCTAAAGTAGAGGTTCTCAAATCTCCCAGTATGGAAAGCACTGAAGAAATGCAGAAGCTAGAACCTGCACCCTATCTATCTACGGCCTTAGCGGGTGCTCCCGAAGCATCTCTTGGCTCAAAGCAGAAGGCTGGTAACGTGACTGCTGGGGCCTTGGCTGTTGTGCCTAGCAAGAAACAAGGAGGGATCGGCTTCCTGAGGAGGCTACTAATGAGAAGGAAGAAAGGAAACAGCAAGAAACAGAAACTTGTGACTGGGAAAAGATGAACCCCAACATCAAGGAAATTTTTGCTGCCTAGATGGTAGCAAATACTCAGTGAAACCAAGAAAACTAGTCAGCCATCTTCCTGGTATGATTGTCGATAAGTATGGTGTCTGGTTGTCCTACCTTGATTGTCCGAGACAGTAAATATTTGCACGTCCTTTTTTCAGTTGTTTTTCTGTTTAATGTGATAAAGTGAGATGTACAGTTCTTGAAGTATTGCTGACATTAATAAATGTGGATTTGGATATGCAACTTTGTCCTTGTCTTTATGCTCCACAGGTTCTGGATATAACCGGGGATGTCAAATGGTGTATCCCTGGGTATTAGCAGCACAGAGATTTCCTTGCTCCATAATTTTCCCTGACATTCTATCTGGTTTTTTTTTGGTGATTTGGAAATCTTCGAAAACACGATGATAGGTCAGTTACCTTCATTGACACAATGTCACTCTAAGCTTAGTGCCAACTTGGATTTAGTGTGCTTGGAAGCTTGAGAGAAGGGATTTTGAAAAGAAAGCAAAAATTGAAGGCAAAATTGTGAGAATTCACACTTTGCTTCCACTTGCCTCCCAAAAATTCAGCTCAGTAGAAGATGTCCATCAAGATGCAACTGATTAAGAGACAGAGAGAGCCTATTTGCTCATGCAATAAGCATTTGAATAACAGAGCAAATAGAAATGCATCAAATGAGCATTAACTTATAGATTATTCCCAATTTCTTTCTCTTGAATCCAACTCAAGCAGAAACAATAACTCAAATAATACTTCTCATCTCCTACTAGGTAAACAACTCTTGTGCGCAAGACGCTCGTAGTTTCCAAGAATTGAACTTGTGACGCATAGATTGTACCATTGCAACACTAAAGTGAGTCGCTTTTCAATCTCTATACAAAACAAATCTTGCAATTTCATTGAGTCCGGCCTCCTTGTAGCATTCAGCGACGCGCTCCAAACAATTGTCCCATGATCCTTCAATAGAAGCCAAGTCCAACAAAAATGCAGCCTCATCCAATGCAATCTGCAATGGAAAATTATAACTCATGGTGCCATTTTCACAACTTCAACAATAAACCTCTCCTTGTACCGGACCGTATGTGGTTATCATACTAATCAAACAAAAGAACAACACAAAAACATTACCTGAGCAGGCGCCTTTCCTTTCTTAAGATCTTCTTGTCTTCCCTCTTCTGTCACCTTCTCCTCCATATATTCAATTTGCTCATCCTCCCAATGTGCAATGGTAGCAACTTCCTGAAGAAGTGGCCGACTAAAATCAACACAGGATAAATTATCTGTAACAACAAAGTTTAATAGCAAACCTAACAATAAAAAATGCATGTAACATAAATGCAAATACTTCGTTGGATGTGTGGCCACGCGAGGAAAGATAGGATAAGAAATAAGATTATTGGATCTAAGGTAGGAATAACACCAATTGAAAATAAGTTGCGAGAAAACCATCTTAAGATTATTAGATCTAAGGTAGTAAAAGCACAAATTGAAGATAAGTTGCGCGAAAACCGTTTAAGATGTTATAAGTATGTTCAACGAAGAGATAACAACATGGCGGTAAGGAGAATCGAGAGAATTTATATAGGAGAGAGTAAGAAGCGAAGAACAAAACATAAAAAGATATGACTTGAAATAGTAATAAAGAATATAGATTCAATAGGAGTTGATGAAAGTATGATCCTAGATAAAAATGAATGGTGGAAACAAATACACGTAGTGTATTCCTGTTGATTTTCTCATAAACTCATGTAGCCTATTCGAAACTTTTGAGATAATGGCTCTATTGAAGAAGAATAAAAAAAAGGAAAAAAAAAATCTTGCCTGATATTCACAACCTAGAGTCCACCAAGGGGATTTCAAAGCAACCCTTGCAGCATCTTTGGATTCTGAGATACGCCCAACTCTACATGTAGTCGTTAAATGAGCTACTTGAGGATTACAAAAATACAAATAAACTCAAAAGATAAATTTTGAAAGATGAAGACAAATTTCTACTGACTTCATCAAAACTTCTGCATTAAACACGTAAGGCCGCCCAAATCCTGGAAAAAGATCCTTCTTGGTATAAAACTCTCCCGTCACCATTGCTGAAACCTTCCAACCCCAATCACAAAAATTTGTTTATATTGGTTTTAAACCTATTATAATGCTAATCACATCATAAAATTCAAAATTACAAATATCTTACTTGATCTCCTTGCTCAAAATGACGCTTCACTTTACGCTCTAAGACATCTGGGAACAGCCCAACCTAAGTTATTATAAAAACTGTCATCAGGTACATTTTCTATGAACGCAACATATAAAGCTCTTCCTTTACCTCTTTCAAAAGGTAAATGTCAACATTAGATATCTGAGATTCAGCAAAACCACCCCTTCTGTAAAGTTTTTTCCCAGCTTCTGATGAAGCATGAAATAGCGCACCGTTACTTTCACTTAAATTCTTAGCATCTTCTTCAACCAGAATTCTGTGAATATACTGATCAACCTGTTTTGCAGAAGCCGGAAGATTTAAGTTGTTTTATGCAGTTGCAATTGAAGTGTTAGCAGAAGAACTAAATCCTCAAGCTATCCGTTGCCGTTCTAAGTCTAGTCTGACAGAATCTTTTGCCCCCACTCCGAACCAGAATAAAGAAACAAAAAATGAAGGAACTTTGAGTTGCAAAATAGTACAGCATGTACAATATAATGATGCATATAACTACATCATATCCAATCTAAATGTACATGTAAATGCATGCTTTAAGTATAATGGATTACATTCTTGGCTAAAAGCCACACCCCATGCTTGCGAACTTCCACAACTGGCATCTCCATTCTGTGTGAATACCAACAGTTTTACAAATATGAATAAAAAAACAAAATCTTTTTTAAGCACATGCCAGGTTGCAATTTCATGTATATGGAACAACCCAATAGTAATATGAATCTCTTACCCAGCTGGAGCTGTTGGCCAGCGTAGTAATGCAGTTACAGCACCTAAATAAATAGAAAAAGAAGCAATTAAACAAAATTCTTTCCTACGAAGACATTCATGACTTTTGGATACAATATGATTTCAGCAATTAATTATTAGTTTGTTACCTGAGAGGTTCGCTGATAAAGGAATAACAAGGGGGATTAATCCTTGCCTAGATCCAGGAGAAATGATCGTTTCACCTGTAATTCAAACATCAACATGATCTATCGGTTGAAAAGACGAACATGTCTCAGTAGAGAAGGATCTTGTTCTCAATTTTCATAAAGCTTCTGGGCCTTGAGCACAAGGCATCCCAGCTGCATGAAAAGTATTCAGTGATTTTCCACTTTCTGGAATCTTTTCCAGCTTATCAATGAAAAAAAGATGTTTGAGAAGGACGTAAATAGGATAGCTAATGAGAACAAGCAAGAAACAAAAGAAAAAAATATTCATTCTGACTTCATTGAACCAGAAGCATAGTGGAAGCTGCGTTGTCGTTTTTTTTTTTCTTTCTTTTTCTAACAATGGTATCAGAGGCTTTTCCTCGCAGCCCATCCGCACTAGGTAAAAGTACCAGCTGGTCCATATGACCTGGGGGTGGCCCAAGGAAATTATGGTGTGAGTGAAGCTTCAAACCATCACCCCATTATTTTTTGTCAGAGGCTTATCCCGGACGGCTTGTCACCTAAGCTAACTCCTTGGGGTTGAAAGTTGAAACATAATGAAAGTCAATATCAGAACATGTCAACCAGAGTCTATACAGAATTCCTCCCATGATGAAGGTAAAGGCAGATAGTAAACTAGCCTTAGAAAGCATAAGAAAAATCAAAGAGCAGCATATCAAGGTATTATCAGAAGTCCCAAACAGTAGACTTTAGATACACTATAAGAAACACATTGCTGCAATCATAACAGAAAATGGGAAAGTCTGAAAGTTTCAGCATTTCCTACCTCTAGTTTGAAGCATTTTCAACAAATACTGGAGATTCTCAGGAGGTTGGGTCACAGCTACATCTCTGATAAATGATATATGGCCTGCACTTTGATTAACATATGGTATAAGGAACTGAACTGAAAAACACACATAATTAATCATACGGATTAATCCAATAGTAATCTCAATTCAGCAAACTAAGAAGTGAGGAAGGTTATATAGGATTATACCCATTACAATGAATTGATTGGTTATCAAACTTATTTCAGGCAGGTAATGTATCCGTGGCACCTGCGCAACTCAATCCTCACAAACTCCAATTCTGATAAACCTAACTGAAATCCCCACGATTACAACATTCGACATTCTTCTTATGCAGTGAAGACCCATACCAGGAAAAAAAAACATTTCCAAGTTGAGTCCAAGAATGCATACCATGTTCACATATTCACATCCCAGAATCAGATACATGGAGATATTAATAGAACAACTGATATTCTCTTACATGATTGTTCTTACCAAAAGAAGAGGAAGAGCATTTAACCCCAAATCTTGCTTGGTGGAGAGGGAAAGAGGCAGCAAAAGGGATTCTTTGCAACCCAACAGCATACATTTTGGTTTTCTTCTCCAGGGAAGTCCAGCGATTGGTCAAGTTCACAGCAAAAAAGGATAAGAAGCCAAGATGCGCAGCACAAGCAGAACCATCCAAGCCGTCTTATTTTGAAACGCAACGTTTTGAAAATGTGTAATTATATGCAGCCTCAAGGGCAGTTTCACTGCAACCAAAACCCTAAATTCCATGTGTATACTGAACGCAACCGTCGTATATATAATTCACCGCCTTCATTTTCTCTCTCTCCAGTCTCTCCGGTTTACTCCGTCGCCGAGTCGATAAGCACAGTAATAGAGGGGATACAACCATGGCAGCCGCCGCAGAATCGGTGCAATGTTTCGGAAGGAAGAAGACGGCGGTGGCCGTCACCCACTGCAAGCGTGGAAGGGGCTTGATCAAGATCAACGGCTCCCCTATCGAGCTGGTTGAGCCCGAGGTCCTCCGCTTCAAGGCCTACGAGCCCATCCTCCTTCTCGGACGCCACCGCTTCGCAGGTGTCGACATGCGCATCCGTGTCAACGGTGGAGGGCAAACGTCCCAGATCTACGCCATCCGTCAGAGCATTGCCAGGGCTCTCGTCGCCTACTACCAGAAGTACGTGGACGAGCAGAGCAAGAAGGAGATAAGGGACATCCTCTACAGGTATGACAGAACGCTGCTGGCCTCTGACCCCAGGCGCTGCGAGCCCAAGAAGTTTGGTGGACGTGGTGCTCGTGCAAGGTTCCAGAAGAGTTACCGTTGAACGGGAATGTTCGTTTTGTGCTTCTGTTTTGGCATACTTCAGGTTCTGGTCTTTTTTGGTAATTGAGACCTATAGATTTTGTGGTTTTAGTGATCTGATGTTCTTGTTCAAAGACCATATCAGTATGTTTTCCAGTTAAAAGTTCATATTACAAATGCATGCCTTTTGAATCTCGGTTGTCTCCTGCATTGCTTTTATGCCTTCAATTCTTCAGTTATGGTGGAATGTTATAGAGAATTCCTTGCTACATCATTGAATTTGACCACATGGACTGGATTTTCCGCTGCAAAACAGTCAGCAACTCCCTGATTTTGTCGAGATGTTATTTAGTTTTTGTTCTTATTGTAGGATTTTAAATATTTCTTATTGTAGGATTTTATGTCACCGTATTCGGTGGTTTCCACTTGAAATGAGTTGTACAGTGAGTGATAATTTTATATAAGATTTGCTGCCGAATGAGAAGCACAAGCTTTGATTTTTTACTTAAATTTTGAGTTGATGTGTAGTAGAGCTTGTTACGCTCATTGTTTTCTTGTTAAAGTTTTATGCTTTGGAGAATGATAGTTGTGTTACTTTTATTTACATTTACATCTACTTACATTTGCTAGTTCTTGATCGCTTTTTCTCTACGGTATGTGTTGAAAGAATCTAGGTAACACAAGAGGGGGGTGAATTGTTTTACCCTTAAAAATATGTCAATTTTGAGTTTAAACCTACTGATTTCAGATTACTTTAAATCTTATAGAAACTTGATATTAGTGAATATAAGCTTGAGGTCTAGGTTAGTTCAAGTAGGAATCAAGTACTAGAACTAAATACAACAAGCACACACACAAATAAACAAGTAAAGAGTAGGGTAAGAGAGTGCAAACAGATTTATAGTGGTTCGGCTACGTATAGTCCTACATCCACTCCTCAAGGCTCCTCCTTGAGAGTTTGAATCCACTATGATTTGCTTGTTGAAGAGCCAAGCCTCTCTCTTTACACCAGCTGTTGTTTAAAGTGCCAACTTCACTTTACAATGGCTGTTTTGGCTTACCAAGTGCCAGCCTCACTTTCTTGTGATTTTGTAAGCTAACCACCAGCACTTAGACTCTTAATTGTGTGTACAAAGTGACTCTATAATGATCAAGGAGTGTACAATGAAGCTCGAGTATTTTCTGAGTAAGAATGAAGGCTTGAATGCTTGTAAAACTCTCAGAGAATTGGAATCAAGTTCTGTATCTTTCTATGAAGTATGTATAAGCATTTATATGCACTAGAATTCCTAAATATGTCTGTTGCATTGAGCTATACCTTTTTGACCTTTAAAGCTTTGTGATATGAAAGATTTCAGCTCCCATTTATTTCTTTTGCAGCTGTCTTTTACTTCTTGTCTTCTCCATTTATTTCTTCTTATCTCTTCAATAATTCAAACAACTTATGTCATCTCTTTTATTTCTTTTACAGCCACATTTGACTTCTTATCTCTTTCACCTACTTCATTGCTTTTCTTTTCAACAATTGCAGCCATCTTTAACTTTTTGCAGTAACTTGAACATGTGATGTTTGTAGGTGCTAGGAAAGTCTTCATAATTTAATTTTCAGCATGCTTTGCTAGCTGTCATTTCAAATCAGCTGCTAATCTTTATTTTCTGCACTCATTCATTGAATTTCAGCAAGCTTTGACTTTATAGGATGACAACTTGTGATATGCTAACTTGTCTAAGAGTAGCAAAGGCCAAAACAACAAGACAATTCATAGTGAAATCTGGAACCTGAAACTTAGTGACTTGTAAGCTTGATTAAAAGCTTCATGTCTTGATCTTTGTTAGCCTTGCAAATTAAAGCATTAAAGGATAGAAACAAGTTCAGAATATAATTAAGAACGCATGGCAAACATAGAACACATATTTTGATCAACATATAGAATGCACACTTCATCATCAAAACTCATATCATAACATTCTCCCCTTTTTGATGATGACAAAATAATTTAAGTCTTGATGTTTGTCAATTTGTCAATGTTTCTCCCCCTTTTTGGAATAATCAAAAAGAATAATATTGAATGCTCCCCCTGAAATGATGCATGGTAGAAACTAAGATGTTTGAGTTAAACCTAGTTCATGTCTTAAGAATTTAAATCTCTCAGAATTCAAGGGTTTTGTAAAAATGTCAGCAAGTTGGTGAGTAGTGTCAATGTATTCTATGCTAACATTACCCTTTATGACATGGTCCCTGATAAAATGGTGCCTAACATCTATGTGTTTGGCTTTGGAATGATGCACAGGGTTGTTTGATAGATTGATTGAACTTGTGTTATCACACATAATTGGGATTTTTGAATATGTGAGTCCAAAATCACTTAGTTGTTGTCTTATCCATAATAGTTGACTACAACAGCCCGCTAAAGCTACATATTCTGCCTCTGTGGTTGATAGAGCCACACTGTATTGCTTTTTAGAATACCAGGAAACGAACATTCTTCCTAGAAATTGACATGTGCCAGAGGTACTTTTCCTATCAATTATGCTGCCTGCATAATCAGCATCAGAGAAACCAAACAAATCAAGGTTTGATTCTCTAGAATACCATAATCCTAAAGTAGGGGTACCATTTAAGTATCTAAAAATTCTTTTGACAGCTTTTAGATGTGATTCCTTAGGATTTGATTGAAATCTAGCACACAAACATACACTAAACATGATATCTGGTCTACTGGCAGTTAAATATAGCAAAGATCCAATCATGGATCTATAGAGTTTTGAATTTACCTCATTGCCTTCTGAGTCTATGTCAAGTTTAGTTGTAGTAGCCATAGGAGTTGGAGAAGGTTTAGCTTTGTCCATTCCAAATTTGATCTGAAGATCCTTTATGTATTTGGTTTGATTGATGTGTGTTCCCTTAGGCGTTTGTTTCACTTGTAAGCCAAGAAAATAGGTAAGTTCACCCATCATGCTCATCTCAAACTCCCCCTGCATTCTTGCAGCAAATTCCTTGCACATACACTCATTAGTAGCTCCAAAAATCACATCATCAACATATATTTGTACTAGTAGTATATCTTGATCTTTAATCTTAATAAACAAAGTATTATCAATTTTCCCACGGCTAAAACCACATTGAATTAAGAAGCTGGACAACTTCTCATACCAGGCTCTAGGAGCTTGTTTTAATCCATAAAGAGCTTTATTTAATTTGAAAACATAATCTGGATGTTTCAAGTCTTCAAACCCTGGTGGTTGTTTAACATACACTTCTTCATTAATTTTTCCATTCAAGAAAGCACTTTTAACATCCATTTGAAATAATTTTATTCCTTTGTAACATGCAAATGCAATTAATAGTCTTATGGCTTCCATTCTAGCTACGGGTGCATAAGTTTCACCAAAATCAATGCCTTCTTGTTGATTATAACCTTGTGCAACTAACCTGGCTTTATTCCTTGTAACTACACCACTTTCATCCATTTTATTTCTATAAATCCATCTAGTACCTATGATTGATTTATTTTCTGGTTTTGGAACTAGTTCCCATACATTACATTTTTGAAATTGATCTAATTCTTCCTGCATGGCAATAACCCAATCATTGTCATCTATAGCTTCACTTATATTCCTAGGTTCAATCTTAGAAATGAGTGCAACAAAATTGAAAACATTAAGAGATGATAACCTGGAATTTCTGGTCTGAATTCCTTCATGTACATCACCAATTATTTCTTTTGGTGAATGATATGTTGTGTACCTTGGTTTCTTTGGATCCACTACTATGGTTGGTATTGAAGTTGTGCTTTCATGAGTTTCATACTCATTTTTCTCTTCTTGTTTCTTTGTTCCAAAAATGTCAATTTCCTCTTCAGAGTCATCTTCCTTCTCTGGAGAAATTGTACCAGCTTTTTCCTTGTTTGTTAATTCTGCAATTTCTGTTACTATATCCACATTTTTCTCACAAGAAGGTGTTAGAGTAGATAATTCATCAAATTTAACATGTATTGCTTCTTCAACACATTTAGTTCTTTTATTAAACACCCTATAGGCTTTACTAACCAATGAGTAGCCTAAAAAGATACCTAAATCAGATTTGGAATCAAATTTGTCTAGATTATCCTTGGTATTTAGAATAAAACATTTACATCCAAAAACTTTAAAATAGTCAACTCTAGGAGGTCTTCCATTCCACAACTCATAAGGGGTTTTCTTAAGAATAGGTCTTATTGTTAACCTATTTGAGACATAACAAGCTGTATTTATTGCTTCAGCCCAAAAATACTTAGGTGAATTGTTTTCAAGCATCATAGTTCTTCCAATTTCTTGTAAAGTTCTATTTTTCCTTTCCACCACACCATTTTGCTGTGGTGTTCTAGAAACTGAAAAATTATGTGAAATACCTTGTTCATCACAATATTTTACAAATTCATTGTTCTCAAACTCACCTCCATGGTCACTTCTTATTCTAGATATGCAACAACTCTTTTCATTTTGCAATTTCTTTACTAGTTTTGAAAATTCAGTTAAGGCCTCATTTTTATGTGCTAAAAATAGAACCCATGTAAATCTTGTATAGTCATCAACTAGAACAAAAGCATAAGATTTTCCACCAAGACTTTTTACTCTACTAGGACCAAAAAGGTCCAAATGCAATAGTTGTAATGGCCTTGAAGTAGAAACTACATCTTTAGGTTTAAAAGAGCTTTTCACTTGCTTGCCTCTTGTGCAAGTATCACAGACACCATTATTGACAAAATTCAGATTTGGAACTCCTTTAACTAGCCCTCTTTTAGTCAATTTAGCTAAGGTGCTCATACCTATATGTCCAAGTCTTCTATGCCAATTTTCAATTACTAATTCAGATGCAACTAAGCATTTTACAGAACTTGCATGTAACATTTCCAAGTCAATTTTATAAACGTTACCTTTTCTGAAACCAGTTAAAGCTGTGACATTTTCAGCACTTGTTATAAGACATTTTTTCTTAGAAAAACACACATTAAGATCTCTATCTGTTAATTGACTAATACTTAATAGATTGTAAGATAAACCATCTACCAAGAGCACATTTTCAATGCAAAAAGAAGAGAGATTACCTATAGACCCTATACCTAGGATCTTACCCTTTGCATTGTCTCCAAAAGTTACATATCCTCCATCTTCTTTCTTTGTGAAGGACGAAAACAATTTTGGATTTCCAGTCATATGTCTAGAACACCCGCTGTCCAGAAACCATTCACAAGCTTTAAGGCTTGATTTTAGACAAACCTGCAGAAAATTTGTGTTTATTTAGGTACCCACACTTTGTGGGGTCCTTGGTGGTTAGTATCAACAACATATGTTCCTTTAGGAACCCAAATTTGGACAATTTTTTTATTTATAGTTCTTGACCTGAATCTGGAATTTTTAATTACTGAGCTGGTAGAGGCATTAAAATCAAATTTGCTTCTTTCTAATAATGTTTCCTTCAATTTAGTGGGATTGTATCCTATCCCTGTTTTATCTAGATATGGTTTTTGCATAGATAGGATGTTATCAAGCTTGTCTGAACTAGCATAAAATTTTTTAAAAGACTCTTCTAAGCATTTGTTCTTTTCTTTTAGACATCTAAGTTCTTCTAGCAAATCTGAATTATCAGGCATAGTAACGTCCTTAAAATTTTTCAGCTCCTCTAGTTCTATGTTTAAGTTGTTAAGCTTGCTTTGTAATTTACTTATTTCTTCTAGACATGCTTTCTCTTTATCTTTCAAGCTAGTATTTTCCTTTTTCAAGTTCTTGTTTACAAAGATAAGTTTTTCATTTTGATTGCACATTTCCTGGAAAGATTTAAATAATTCATCAATAGAAATATCATCATAATCAGAGTCCAAATCAGATTCACTAACCTCTGCAGAAGAATGAGCTTCTTCCTTAGCAACTAGGCAAAAGTTTGCCCTGATATCTTCATTATCAGATTGGTCCGACTCTGAAGAATCTAGATCCCAAGTAGATTTAAGTGCTTTCTTATCTTCTTTCTTCTTATCTATGTAGTGTGCTTTTTTCCTCCTTGGACATTCATTTTTAACATGTCCTGCTTTGCCACAATTAAAGCAAACAACTTCATCAATTGTTTTACCTTTTTCATTTCTTTTGCTTCTGTTAGGAAACTTCTTCCTGTACTTCATAAATTTTTTGAAATTTTTAACCAGCAAAGCTGTATCAGCATCACTATCATCTTCACTATCTTCATGGGAACTATGTACAGCAAGTGCAGTAGTTCTTTTCTTGCTGTCCTCTTCTTCCTCTACTTCTCTATCCTTCAATTTTAGCTCATGAGTCATTAGGGAACCAATGAGTTCCTCAAGAGGTAATGTCTTCAAGTTCTTTGATTCTTGAATTGCTGTCACCTTGGCATCCCACTTTTTAGGTAGAGATCTTAGGATCTTTTGAACTTGATCTGCATCTGAAAACACTTTACCAAGAGCAGTTAAATCATTTACTAAACCAGTAAGCCTTCCATACATATCAGATATTGACTCATGAGGTTCCATTTTGAACAACTCATACTTATGAACAAGAATATTTATTTTAGAGTCCTTAACTTGACTTGTCCCTTCATGCTTAACTTCTAATTTCTTCCATATATCTCTAGCTGTTACACATGTAGAAATATGATTATATTCTTGTCTACTTAGTCCACAGTGTAATATGTTTTTAGCTTTTGCATTATAGGACACTAACTTCTTGTCATTTTCACTCCATTCACTTCTAGGTTTATCAATCTCTGATTCTTCTTCACCTTTCTTGATCTGTTTTGTTGGTTTATATGGTCCATTTGCTACAATTTCCCATAACTCAATGTCATTTGATTGTAGAAAAATCTCCATTCTATTTTTCCAAAAAGCATAGTCTTTTCCTTTAAAGAATGGTGGTTTATTAATTGACATTCCAAACTCTTCAGCCATCTAATTCTCTAGAATGTTAGTTCTTATGAGAATTTAAAACCTTCCTCTGATACCAATTGAAAGAATCTAGGTAACACAAGAGGGGGGGTGAATTGTTTTACCCTTAAAAATATGTCAATTTTGAGTTTAAACCTACTGATTTCAGATTACTTTAAATCTTATAGAAACTTGATATTAGTGAATATAAGCTTGAGGTCTAGGTTAGTTCAAGTAGGAATCAAGTACTAGAACTAAATACAACAAGCACACACACAAATAAACAAGTAAAGAGTAGGGTAAGAGAGTGCAAACAGATTTATAGTGGTTCGGCTACGTATAGTCCTACATCCACTCCTCAAGGCTCCTCCTTGAGAGTTTGAATCCACTATGATTTGCTTGTTGAAGAGCCAAGCCTCTCTCTTTACACCAGCTGTTGTTTAAAGTGCCAACTTCACTTTACAATGGCTGTTTTGGCTTACCAAGTGCCAGCCTCACTTTCTTGTGATTTTGTAAGCTAACCACCAGCACTTAGACTCTTAATTGTGTGTACAAAGTGACTCTATAATGATCAAGGAGTGTACAATGAAGCTCGAGTATTTTCTGAGTAAGAATGAAGGCTTGAATGCTTGTAAAACTCTCAGAGAATTGGAATCAAGTTCTGTATCTTTCTATGAAGTATGTATAAGCATTTATATGCACTAGAATTCCTAAATATGTCCGTTGCATTGAGCTATACCTTTTTGACCTTTAAAGCTTTGTGATATGAAAGATTTCAGCTCCCATTTATTTCTTTTGCAGCTGTCTTTTACTTCTTGTCTTCTCCATTTATTTCTTCTTATCTCTTCAATAATTCAAACAACTTATGTCATCTCTTTTATTTCTTTTACAGCCACATTTGACTTCTTATCTCTTTCACCTACTTCATTGCTTTTCTTTTCAACAATTGCAGCCATCTTTAACTTTTTGCAGTAACTTGAACATGTGATGTTTGTAGGTGCTAGGAAAGTCTTCATAATTTAATTTTCAGCATGCTTTGCTAGCTGTCATTTCAAATCAGCTGCTAATCTTTATTTTCTGCACTCATTCATTGAATTTCAGCAAGCTTTGACTTTATAGGATGACAACTTGTGATATGCTAACTTGTCTAAGAGTAGCAAAGGCCAAAACAACAAGACAATTCATAGTGAAATCTGGAACCTGAAACTTAGTGACTTGTAAGCTTGATTAAAAGCTTCATGTCTTGATCTTTGTTAGCCTTGCAAATTAAAGCATTAAAGGATAGAAACAAGTTCAGAATATAATTAAGAATGCATGGCAAACATAGAACACATATTTTGATCAACATATAGAATGCACACTTCATCATCAAAACTCATATCATAACATGTGTAACAATGTATGTGTTCAATGATATGTTGGTGTGTGTCTATGTGTTTTATCTTGCAAAATACTATTGCATTACGTTTTTTCACATAAATTATGGTGCTGTGTTGGTTTCTTTTTAGTTTCCGGCTTTAATGGGGAAAGTTGTAATCTCCATTTTAAAGGTCATTACATTGTAGGGGAAATAATTTTTTGTGAAGGTTCTGCGAGTCAAATGTCAGTTTAATATGCTTCCCTTAACTTTGGCCTACTGATGTGCTTTCACTGGTCTCTGGTTTTGTTTGGTTCTTAGGGCATTATTGCTTTTGCAGGATTATTTCATGTTGGATAATATTATAGTGGGTGTTGTCAACTTTTTTTTTTTGCCCCCCGCTTTCTTGTTTCCTCTTCCTATTGTTTTGACTCAATAGAATTGTTGAATAACATTTTGATTGGGTTTTCAGTTTTTCGAGCTTCAAGGTAATGTGGTGATATTGTATTTTTTTTCCATTATTTTTTTACTTGTCAACCGTCTGCAGCATACAGAATTTTTGTTTTTAGTTGACATAGTGCTGGAATTTGATTTTCTCAGTGGCCTTGGTTGTGGTAATTAGTTGTGCTCTCTGTAGACTGTTAGCGTTCTATAAGCCTTGATGATTTAGTTCTATGCAAAGCGTCCATTGTACTTGATTCATGATTTCCATTGAATCTGGGTTTATACTTTATAGTGAATCGTTTTCATTAGTTTGATGGAAATCCCTGTTCTTTAATAGTAAGAGGTTACTTCAACAAAGTGTTTGCAGAAGAAATAACAAACAAGCATAGCCTGAAATTTGATTGAGTAGCTGAAGAAATACTAGCCCCCAACATCAGAGTGTATTTTTTTTTTCCATGCTTTGAAGCTTGGTCTCTTTGTTTTTGTTCTCATTTATATTGTTTCTATCTATTTTGGATATAGTTTTAAGTGAACTGTTTGGTAATTCTGTGATCGATGATTATACCACTTTTACTAGCCTTCCCAATTTAGTTTGATTTCAGAAAGATTTTGATGGTACTGTGGATCCTAATTTATTTGTTGTTTCTTTCTAATCAGCTTGACTTCCAATGTTAATGTTTGCTTTGAGAGGAGTTGGAAGGGGTAGACAGACTGGTATTCTGCAAGTCCTTGCAAGAGGATTTCCTCTATTTGGTTGTACCGACCAGAATATGCAGTAGTTAATCGAAAGTAGGCAGTGAAAGCTTTAAACAGTTGGGAGGTTGGTACTTGGTACTGTAAGAAAATCAGAAATCAGATGCTATTTAATAGCAAGACCAGTATCATACAGTTGGGAGGTTGATAGTGTAAGTAAATCAGCATCGGAAGCGTTACGTATCCTTAATAAATTTAATCATAATTTGTCGTAACATGTAATTAGTCAATGTAATAACAAAATTCAATGTAATTAGATAACATAACAAAAGTCAATGTAATTAGATAATGTAATAACAAAATTTAATGTAATTAGATAACATCATATTGTTATGGCCAGTCATAAAAGAAATTGTTAGGGACATAGAGAGTTTCCGAATTAGAATTCGATGCTATTTAATAGCAACATCAATATTTCGATGCTATTTAATAACACCACCAGTATCGTACTGTTAGGAGGTTGATAATGAAAGAAAATCAGAACTTGAGGCTATTTAATAGCAAGACTAGTATTATTAAGTTACGATTTTCACCTCCGATATAAGTCTAAATTCGAATTGTAATACCTCACACACATAAGTTTTCAACCTTAATAGCAACACCAGTATTAATGCACGATCATAATAGTGTCACTCCCAATGAGAACTGAATTAAGGTTATTTGGAGTCCATACGATTTGATCGAGAGATATTTATCATTAGACAAAATCACCTTAATATAATTTTTTGATTTGTTACATGATGCTTATCGTTAAGTACAAGGTTGGTGGGGGATAGGAACTAGTCGGTGGACAAACTTGGTAACCCAAATGAGAACTGGTCAGGACAACTTATTTGCTTTTTGGTGGGTGGGTGGGTGGGTGTGGGTGACCCACCCAAAACCAAAAGGTCCACATTATCTCCAGAAAAATTCAAATTACACTATAATGACATTAGGGATGTAAATGTAAAACAATACACGTGTAACACATTGATTGACTTTGACCTGGTCACTTAATCCGGCGGCAGAGAGTGATTCCATCACCAACAGGAAGCATGCAGATCTCAATCCTAGGGTCAGCAGCAAGTGCCTTGTTGAGTTCCAATACAAAGTCCCTGTAGTACCTGATGTACTTCCTTAAAGGCGCATCAGGAGGTGCCACCACAGATCCATTCCATAGGGTGTTGTCGTAGCCGATCAGACCCCCAACCTTCACGAGATTAATCAGCCTCTCGTGGTAGTTGATATAGTTGTCCTTATCAGCGTCCACAAATATGAAGTCAAAGGCCCCATGGTTCTTCTCCTGGAGTTCACCACAGTCAATTACTCCGCTTTAATATATTTCTTCTTTTTTTTTTTTGATTTTAATTTCAATAAATTAAAAGTAATCCCATTAAATATAAAAAAATTGTGAAATCTTACATCTTCAACCATCTGGTCAAGAACCGGGAGCGCAGGGCCTTCTCTGAAATCAATCTTGTGAGCAACACCAGCCTTTTCAATTATGGGTAGACCCAATTCATAATTCTCTCTGTTGATATCCATGGCAAGGATCTGCAACAAACAATTATAAAAAAAACAGTCAATTTTATCTGATTGACTCAATTAGTTTATTTGAATTCTGAAATGAAATTAATTTACCTTTCCATCATCAGGAAGAGCAAGAGCTGTGGCCAAGAGAGAGTAGCCTGTGTAGACACCAATCTCCATGGTGTTCTTGGCATTAATCAGCTTCAAAATCATGTTCAGGAATTGACCTTCATCTGCTGATGTAGTCATGATGTTCCTGTACATATATAATCATCAAAATCAAATCTTTAACCAATAAAACTAGAAAAAAAAAAAAGAACAAAAACAGAGAGAAGGAGAAGCAGAATCAGGGATTTGAATTCAGAAGAATCTACCATGGGTGTTTGGCAGTCAACTCTCTAAGCTCCTTCATGGATTCAGGCTCTCTTGGATACACACTGGTCTCCAGAATATACTATACACCAAGAATTAAAGATTGGTAAATCAAAACAGAACATTCTGCAAGATTGAGCTGTAAAACAGAGTATATGTATGTCTGTATATACATACCTGGTAGAGAGCATCGCTTTGCAGGAGACTCTTGTGACCGACCTCGAGATGCCTCCCGGCCTGAGATTGCTGTTGATCTCCGTCGCCTGCCATTGAAGAGGGAGTTTCTACTTTCTTTCTTTAACTATTTTTTCTGTGTTTGAGTTTGAAGTTTTGAGATTCAACCTGAGTTGGAATTTGGAAAGAAAGCGCCCTTATATATGGGAAACCAAAGAGTTGGGCCGGCTCGCCAACCCGGTTGGGGGTTGGTGAGTGAGGTCCTGGTTTAGGACCCATGGATCTGGTAAAGACTAGCTTTTGGTTGGGTTGGGCAAAATTTGATGGCGATCATTGACTCATTATAAGATTTATGACGTCATAATTGTGGGTTAATTTTTATTTTATGATTTTTAAATAATATATTTTTAATATGGAAGTTGAACAACATGGTGGGGGCCACTGGTGGGCATGAGGTTGGTGAAGGAAATTTGGGCACAAAGTCATAGAGGTGGTGGAGTTGGTGGTGGTGGCGACCTTTTGAAAGACAATAGCTTATTTTTTGTTTTGTTTTTTTTTTATAAATAGCAAAACTTCAATACATTTCTAGTAATTTAAACTAGGTTAGGCTAATGTTTGTTTGGAAGTAAAATGGAGTAGTTATAAGTCATCCCCATCAGAATAATTTCTTCCCAACCAACTCCCAATCAGTTTATTTTGTTTGATTAAACTACGAATGGTTCAAAACTTGGACATCTGATATGGATTTAAACTTGATGAAATGATAAGTTGGATCAAAGATAATGCATGGTGATAAGAATTTTTCTTCCCGTGAGAATCAAATTTAGGACCTTCGGGTCCATATGATTTGATCCCAAAAAAATTTATGTCACTAAGTTATCATCTAAATGAATAATGATTGTTAGTACATGCACGTTTATAAGTTTGTGATGTAGTAGGTGAGGTGACAAGTACAATGCCATGTAGTTTCCATTTGGAAATATGGCATATCTTTGTCAAAATGTGAACAAGTGGAGGACCAATTACCACCAACTTTTTAGACGTGATTGAATTGTTACAGATATGAACGAAGGTGGTGAATATCTCTCGGATCAAATCGTATAAATTTATAAGATTTTGAGTTTGATTTTGATGAGGACTCGAATACCCAATTCTAAATCCAACATCAAGTCACTATAATCTACACAAAGTACCTCGAATAAGAATAATAACTTCAAATAAGAATCGGGCAAAAACAATAATTAAGAACAGTGATTGAAAATTGATATATATTTGATTGAATAGAATTTGTACAAAGAAACCCTAATACAATCTCTATATCAAAACCTGTGGTCGAGTTTCTCACTGGTCCAAATAGTTAGAAGTAAAAGTACAATGAACCATCAAAATCTAAAGAAAACCCTGTGATAGGGTTCGAGTATAGCCCAAGAAAATCAAAACAGTAGCACCTTGAAATTCTGAATCAACAATGGGGTTCCCCTTGGCAACTGCGCCATTTCACAATTTATTTTCTGAATAAACCCTACAAGTCATGCTTTATTTATACTAACCTAAAAGCACTTGTAATGGTGTTATTTTGTCTGGGTCAACAAATATGTATAGGATTTTGTGTTTTGCTGATGTGGTTGTATTGAGTTTTGTGTTTTGCTGATGTGGCTATATTGGGAGATGTGTTTTATATTGAAAGATTGTATTTTTGTGTAGTTTTATTGGGGACAACATGGAGGGCATGAGAATTTGTTGGCCACCATGTTGGGTGGGAAGGAAAATGTATAGGAATTTGTGTTTTGTTGATGTGGTTATATTGGGAGATGTGTTTTGTTGATGTGGTTGTATTGAGAGACGTGTTTGTCTTGACTTTTTATGTAATAGAAGTGGGACCCAATATAAATTTTTGCTGGGCTAGCAAATTAATACTACTGAAGTTGCTCTAGAAATTGGCGGAGCAGGTCACGGACTTGCTCGTGTTTAGCTTACTTGGTCTTCTACCCTGTTACCACCTCAATGGTTGGGCCCACCTCTTGCTTCACATTTTTGAAAAACAAAAGCATTTCTGTGAAGTAAAAAGCAAGGAATAGCTTTGTGGATAGTGTTCATAATTCACAAAATACGAATATTATTTGTTTGATTATGAAATCTATTAAGCAATTTCAAAAGACTAGCATTTCGAACATTTCAAAAAAAAAAAATTCTTGATAAGTCACCAGTTTTTTTTTTTTTTTTGCTTATGAAAAAAGTCACTGTTTTTTTCGTAGTTGTTATTAGTGCGAGAAGAGACTTAATAGACCCGAAAATGATAAAAATCCTAACAGTTGTTATCCTAGTTATCTTAGCTCTTGGGTTAAAACGCACATAATACAAGTGAACTCGTAAGCTTCGTAACTGGGATACCTATCATCACTATATTAGACCCCAAGTTCAAACACATCAACAAATATTGTTCGCTTTAGGACACAAACTCGAATGGATTTGTTCTCATGGGCGTCTCCATAATACTTAGGTCCAGAAAATGAATATGAAATCTTGTGCATACAACTCAGTAGTTGGGATAACTAGAATACGAATTGCTGGAATTCCTATCATCACTATATTAGATCCCAAGCGCAAATACATCAACAAATATTATATCCTTTGGGCCACGAATCCGCACATATTTGTTCTCATGGGCCGTCTCCGTAGTATTTAAGCCCAAAAAATGCATTTGTTGCATGAGAGGCGTTTGAACCTTATTTATATGACACTCGGTTAGGTTATGCTAATTCGATATGAGATTGCAAGTCTTGACACTCTCATACATTTGTGAACTCGGTTACACGAGGCTCAACAAGTGGACACAGGTTGAGGTCATGTCAAAACGCATCCACGAGCATAAGAACTACAAAGACGACTCAATTGGAACAAAGCCTTGAAGAGCCAAATAGGACAATATATTTGTTCTGTGGGACTTGTGCAGCTGGGCCACTTTGATTCCCCAACATACACGTTTTTTGAGCCTAGGTACTACAAAGACGGCTTAAGAGAACAAATCCATGACCCAAAACGAACAATATTTGTTAATGTATTTAGGCTTGGATTTCTAACAAGACTCGAGCATAGTATTTTACCTAGATTCAAGTTACAAGACATAGGGTAGAATTAAGCCCAGAGCTCCTTGGTTCAAAACGTTACTCTCACCAAGTGTTGCTCTTTGTAGTTTAGCACAAAATGGCTAAGGAAACAATGAGAGGGTGCCCAACATGAACTTAATGTGCTTAGTTCCCTACATTTTCAATGCTAAGTCTTACATCTACTACCTACTTCAAACATCTTTCTTTCTATGACACCGCCATCAGAGCACCAACAAGGGAGTTGAGTAGGAAAAGGCTCATGAACTCTACCTTTCCCAACCCCCGCGAATATTCCTGCCAAGCATAGAGTATCGAGTGGTATCGCTAGATACTTAAATCGTCAATAGCCAAACCTCCGAGAGAATCTGAAAAATCTAAGGCTAGTGTGTCAGCTAGCACAAATGATTCTTCTCATGCATTTGTGTTCTGCACTTTCTTGAAAGAAAACAGTTGAACAAGCTCTGGAAATCACATTTGACATGTACTCTAAACATTCTACTTGGTAAAAGAACATCAAGTACAAAATACAAATGACAGAAATAGCTTCTTGCAGAGGAAAATGGGCTGACTGCAGTTAAAACTTCCTGAAATGCTTATTATATGGTCAATTCCCAAATCAATGCTACTACAAAATTAAAGCAAGCCATCACAACCTATGTGCTATTGCAGTATCAATTACTTTCCAAGAAAAACCACCAAAGAATTCAACGAACACTGAAGTAAAATTATAATACACCATGTGAGTAATTGAGAAATTAGGATGTTATAACTGCAAGTATTTCATTCTTGAAGGAAGTGATTTTACGTATGTTTCTTGCTGCTAAAAGAGAAAAAAAAGAAGAAGAAGTGATTTTACGTACGTTTCTTTCTGCTAAAAGAGAAAACCATTATTCACACGGATACATTATACTTCAAACAAAAAAGTTAAAAACTATACATTATACGTCAGTCGAATGATTAAAACTATGCATCTCATTCAACTCTGGCATCAAACCATGGTTTGAACCTAAAGATGATGTTAATAAGGGAAACTACAAGAAATGTGACCTGCTGTTTCGATTTCAAGTTTTTCCAACTATTATTCAAGCCTTCCAACGACCAACGCATGCCCGGAGACAATGGAAATCCATTCTTAGTCAGTCATCTTCTAGTCCAGAAAATTATGCTCGTTTTTTTTTCCTTCTCCGAAGACTATTGAACTAATCGTGCAAATTATATTTCCCTCATACAATGCAATCTCAGTGAGATAGGCCATCAAGGAAACAAGAAATCCACGAAACTGAAAAATTATTCCATAGGCGTTGTTATAGTTATAGTCCAGTTAAGATATTCCTATACTTCTTCAATAGACCACAAACTCTACAGGAAAAAATCGAAAAGCATGCAGTATAAAGTCAGTTGTCGATTACAAGTCCAACCACAAGAAACATTGTGGATGAAGCTAAAGAAATTGACTAATATTCAGGAAGTATTCAAAAATCTCTCTCCCAGACAAGTCAATGAAATAAGCATAACCATGATCTCCCTCGGGGCAGACTGACTTTGGAAATTAATTCAAATGCTTGCAGCAAACTAAAAGAAAAAAAAGGGCTTGAATTCCATTAAAACAAGCTAAATGCCTAACAGATGATATGTCGTTCCCATATTGCATTGAATCATACGAGAATCCTACAATGAATACATCTTAAAATTCAATTAATAAACAAAGATACAAATTTTCGGAAAGAAAAAGGTTAGAGGTAAATGAGAAACTCTAATCCGTACTAACTTCAAACTTATTTAAAAGGAAAAGAATCTCTATTACCTAGCTCAAAAAATGTTGAGTAGAGACCTCAAGTAATCTTCCATTAGCATGGTGTTTGGACTGGATCAGAGGATCCTGGACTGCAGGGATCCTCATTTGATTCCCTAAAAACACTCACTCTGCTAGCCAATGCATTTCGTATTATGGATGCATTCTTTTCGATTGCATTATCCTCTGATGTATGATCTCTATAATACTGAGAACCTTGATCAAATACTGAGTAATCCTCCAACCCATCAAACAATGCACTATCCTCTTCCCTCACGAGCATAACATTATGCAGGATCGAACACGCCCCAACAAAAGCAACTGCGGTCCTGAATTCTTCTTGTATTGGTTCATTCAAGACAGCCCAATTTCTCAAACTAGCAATGGCCCTGAGCACGGGAATGCGCATCAAAGTATGTGCTGCATTGAACTTCTCTTCACTTGACCCTGGCACCACATCCACAAAAGGAACAATTAGCCATGGAAGAAAAGGATACCCTCCATCACCAATTAAGTACTTGTTCACGGCTACTCCATTGACATGAACAGGATTCGAATTCAATAAATTTCCTGCTTCAATATCTTTACACAAGGTTGAGGATTTAAGTACCCTTGAATCACCCTTATCGCCGCGAAAACCGGCAGCAATGCTTAAGATCCTGGACGAAGAATCTGCGACAATTTGGACAGCAATGCCATAATCAGAATCATTCTCTCTAGCAATCTTGAACCTAGTACAATCAATAACCCCACAACAATTAGGCAACCCAGATAGATTTTCAAACCCTGTCGACACTGATTCCAGCTCATGATGGCTAGGAAAAGCAACCCAGAATCGAAAATTGGTGCAGAGAACGCGACACAACTGTTTTGAGCAAAATCGAGCAGCTTCCACTGAAACCCCAAATCTGCTAGCAATGTCGCCGTAATTTGCCCCAGTCGCCAGCCGAAATAAACCAATTCCGAGACGGATCTCGGGAGGGAGATTGAGTCGCAACCCAACAGGATCACGACAATCCAATAGCGGTTCGAGCAAGCCGGAGAGCCATTCGAAGGTTGAAGAGGTCATCTTGAAACAGGACTTGAACGAGTCAGGGTTCCGCGTCAGACCGTGCAGGAATCGTTCATCTCCGTCTTCACTGGTGGATTCAGAATCCGGTTCGTTCAAATGGGTTCTCTTTCTTTTCCTCGAAATCGCGAGAAGGGAGAGGGATGTGGCGATTTCTTGAGAGGAGAGAAAATGGTGGACGAGAGCGAAAATGTTGGCGTTGGATTTGAAATCACCGGCATTGAAATGGGAATTGGAAGAGATGGGAGCGGAGGAAGGGGAGATGAGGAGGAGTAGGAGTTGAGAGACGAGAGAGGAGATTAAAGCGGCCAATTTGCGGGATTCCATATCGATCGGGGTGTAGGGAATAGAGAATGTCGGTGCCTCGGGAATCGCAGGTGGTGTCAGTGTTGTGTATCTCGTCAGCGAAGCAGATGGACACACCTGGCATATTTATAAGTCCCATGGTTGCCTGACATAGTTGACTTGTAATGTAAAGTTTCTCTTTAACACGTGTGTTATGTCAATTTTGGATTATTAGGAATTTTTCTTGATCAGTTTTATATCCACACCATATGTTGTGTTGCTAACTGCATCCCAAAATATCGTAAAAAAACTCAATCTTGAAACATCACACTATCCCTATCATATGAGCTACAAGTCCTTTCAAACTTCACCTTTTTTATTCACCTTCCTCTTCCGAGAACCCACCAAAGCCCTTGGTTCATCTTCATCTTCGACTTCGATGAAGGCAACCACGACGGAGAGGAGATGGACAACGACGAGCATTGTTTCTACAGAGACGACCACTTCTTCGACGGAGAAGAATTTTGATGACGAGTCCCAGGTTAGTTTCACCATTTTGTGTTGATTTTTAACCTAGGTTAATTTCACCATTATAAATGTTGATCTGAGAAACGCCATTACATGTCTTCATTTTGTTCACAACCCAAAGTGGTCGAGGTACATACTCCAGTGATGATTGAAGTGGACATAACAGAGTATTTTTGAACTGATATGGTATTGTTGTAGATTTCTTGATTTCGAACAACTTAGATTCCTTAATTTCTTGATATAGGTGGTAATGCAAATATTGTTGCTTGTTTTTCTGACTTTTATGTATTGTTGCTGGATTTAGTTGAAAAGCTAAGTAAGATAGGGGTGAGGACAAGAGATGTTCTAAATCACATCAAGGTGAAAGATCCAACAAATGCATCCACTATGAAGGCACTATACAATGCCAAATTGCTTTGAGAATCCATGAGACAACATGCAAGTCATATATGTAGTAGCTGTTCAAATTACTAGATGAGAACGGTTATGTTACAAGACATCGATTTGAGGCAACAACTGAGGTGGTCAAAAGATTTATTTTGGTGCAATGCTATTTCAATCTAGCTTGCCATAGCCTCTCCAACTCAGTTGGTAGCTTTGTCCAATCTTTCAACAAAATTGACCTACTACTTCAAGGTCATATGGTTGATATAAAAGTTTCATTTGAAGAAAGTCTCACTAGCAAGCAATTGGTGAATATGGTTTCTATTGCTGCATTGAAGAAAACTTAAACTGATTTGGCTTATATCGGGATCAATGTGTAAGTGTAGGTAATTGTAGTCACAATACTATCAAATCTTTTGGCTTGCCATGTCCTCATTTGCTCACAAAATATACAACTGAAGGGAGTAGCATCCCACTCAGTGATGTTCACAATTCTTAGAAGAAATTGTGCATTCAACCTTTCAGTGAAAACCCCACAGATGAGGTGACAATTGAAGCTGAGATTGAAATTATGAGAAGAATATTTGCAACTGCACCACATAAACTAGAAATTAAAAGACAACTTCAATCTTTAGGCAAGCCAAGCTGTACTTATATATTGGAGCCAAAACCAAAGGTCAATGTGAGGGGGAGAAAGAAATGGCATAAAGTTTAAAACTAGTCAAGTATTGGTCAAATCAACGAAGCATGATCGTTCAACCTTTGAGTATGCACTTCATTCTCATGTATTTGATGATATTGAGCCTTCACAATATCAGAGTTTGAAAACAAAGTCAGTCTTCACAAGGTAAGGGTTTGAAATAGAGTCATTCTTCACAAGGTCCGACTTTGAGACAAAATAAGCTTTCACAAGGTCATGTTTTGAAACAAAAGCAAAATTGAAAGTTCATAGGACTAGGTATGCAAACACAAAAAATTGGGTGTCCCTATTTCCTTTATTTCATGCAATCCTATATATTAACATTGTTAATGTTTATGGAGATGGTCATTGTGGATTCAGGGTTGTGAGATCGTTCAATGGTTAGGACAATGATGGTTGGAAAGTTGTTAGGAAAGATCTTTCAAATGAGTTGCATAAGTATGGATCTCAATATGACATGCTCTTGTCTCCTTTCTGTAGCACAACTGAGTTGCTATCAAGTATTGAATGTTATGGCATACACTAAAAATTGGATGATTATGCCTTGTATGGGAATGTCTTCTCAACATGTTACAATGTTGTAGTTCTACTCATTTCACAAGCAAGGTATAATGGTATTCGAATACGTCAATGACTCTCACTTCATCAGAATGGAGCTAGCACTAGATAGTCTTATGCCTAATGCTAGAGGTTGGCCAGAGAAGTTTGCTTCCAGGATTAAAAAAAAATTCACTGTACTTTCTTCCTCAAAGTCATGCAACATAGCTACTGTGGAGTTGTTAGATTGATTCAACCTATATGTTTGTTCATTTTGGAATACTGTTGTGAATGATCACACTCTGCTTTTGTTCTAAAGTTGTGTTCAATATTTGCAATTGTGTCTTGGGGTGTAGTTTGTGTTTTTTGGGGTGTACTATTGAATGTTATGTTTTTAACTATAGTGCACTTAGATTGGGGTATGCTTAGTTAATTTTGGGATGTATATAATGTTCGTCATTTTTCTTTTCCCAAATCTTACTTATCAAATTTCATTTTTAGAATATATTTTTTGTGATTTAAAATTAATTATAATTTTTATTTGGAATATAATTTTATATTATTAGTATGAGAACATCATCACCAGACTTACCCATTTTAGACAGTTAAGTTGAGCCTCGCGCTCACAACTTGTCGATAAATAAGTTGGATCGAGACCCAACGCAAAACTAAACGAGGATAGCCACCACCAGACTTACCCATTTTGGACAACCAAGTTAAGTCTAACAGGTTGTGCTCACAATTTGTCGATAGATAAGTTGTGTCGAGACCCAACACGAATTTAATTGGCGATAGATCCTATCGGGGATTAAACCACATAAACGCCGAAGGCATACGCCTTTTTCCGTTGCTTTCGTTTTCTTTTTTATAAAAAGTTTATTCAATATTTTAAGAGTTGTATGAGGAAAAAAATGATCCTATAGAATAAATACTTATGAAGTAAATTGGTTGCATATAGTTTCTTATAAAAAGAAAGTTGGTTGCATATATATATATATATATATATATATTTTATTTTATTTTTCATTTTTATTGTTAGTTTTGGATGAAGTGATGTAATGGGTCAGGTCTTATTTGATTTGGGTTGGTTCTGCTTATTTAGCCCATCGATTGCATTGGACATTTTGCATTATTGGGCTTTGAGTTGGCCCAATCTTGTTAAGCTTGCTGTACTTTTGAATGAATCTAAAGCACTATGTATGATTGTATTGTATTGATGCAATTAAGAACATGCCTTATTTGGGTTGAAGCCCATCATCGTATCAGGCCAATTTAACAGCCCTATCAATAGTTTGGGCCTGATCGAGCCCACAAAGTCGCTGCTGTCGCGCTCTTAAAATACGTACCATTTTTTAAGGGGTGAATGAGTGAAATGACAAATGGATCTCACTGCTTTCAAATCAATGGTGAAAACATAAGTGTTTATTTTAAATGCGGTAAATTAGGTGTGTATAAGAGAATTCCTCTATCTATATATACATATAACACTTGTCACTTATGCACCAACTTTGCAATGCGTATGTGAGAATTATGATATATGTATATAGATGGAAAGTGAGTAAAAATATTACAAGAAATTTCAAATCTACAAAAATATCGACTATCCAGCACCATTTTCATTGTCAAATAAATTGTATTGTTCTAATTATCTCCTTTGTATTTCGATTGGTCTTACAAAACCAATGATATATATCTTGTTTGAAACAAAAATCAAAGACAAAATGAAATATCTTTTGTTTTATATCTAATGATCCAGAATTATCATGCACTTTTCATATTAAATTTGATTTTTTTGTTTCGAAAAAAAAATCGTTCGTTCGAAAGCAAAATATAAATATATTTTTTTCTAAATTTTTAAAAAATTTACTCTAAAAGTTGATACCTCATTTTAAGACATCATAGTGTGTCTATATACATATAGATGGAAAGTGAACAAAAATATTACCAAAAATTTCGAATCTACAAAAATATTGAGTATCCAGCACCATTTTCATTGTCAAATAAATTGTCTTATTTTGCAGATTTCTATCCATTTTATATATATATTCTCACCTATTTTAGTCATGGAGTTAAAAGACTGAAAGACCCTTTTCTTTCTTTCCTTTCTATTGCATGAAAGCTATGTATACAACAATGAACAAATTGTCTCTTAATTCCAATTACTCCTAAATAAAATACCTTTCATGACAAAATTCTCTCAAATCTCTCCAAAAATGCCAATTAATTTATTACAATTTGGAAAATCACAAGACTGTACATTGCCCTCTCTCGTCTCTCTGTGTCTCTCATTACATGGATCTTTGTCCTCTGTTTGTCTTGTTCTAATCATCTCCTCTGTAGATTAAAAAAAATTAGAAACAGGAGGACAAGAAGAACAAGAGAAGGAGGAGGAAAGGTAATTCAAAAAGAAAAAAGAAAACGCTTTTGGTTCTATCAAGTACGAATTTTGATCTTAACCCATGTTTCTTCAGTCTCTTCCGATTCGTATCTATTGCTTTCTCAGGTACTTTTTCTTAACCCCTGTTTGTGTTTTTTTTTTCCTGGGTTTTTTTAGTTATGTCGGATATCATTGTAATAGTGTGTATTAATTAGATTTTAGTTTTTTTTCTTCAAAAAATTGTTTGTGTTTGCAGTCGGGCATGTACATATGTTGTTTATATTGGTTTGGTTGCTTTGGTATCTATTCGGCCGTGAAGGAATAAGAGAATCGGACATACCCATCATGGATTTTAGCTTTGATATCATGGTTTGATCATTTAATTATGTCTTCCGTTTTGATTTTTGGAGCACAAGATTTGGCCATTACTGATATCAATTGAATTTGTATTGAGTTGAGTGGTTTTGGCCTAATAGAAAAAAACAGTCATCTGCTAATATTTCATTTTTCTTGTTTGAAAGCAATTCATTAGATATGGTGGGTATGATGATTCTTACAAAGATTTTTGTACCCCATTTTTTTCTTCATTAGGGTATGAATGCAGTATAGTTTGCGAGTAAGAACTGGAAATTATTATTTTCATTCCTGTATAATTGTTGGGTCTGCATCTTCTGTATACTTATGAGGTTAAATTGTTATGCAATTGGCATGAAGTACTACCTTCTTCAGGACATATCTTCATGATATTTGTATGAGAGCTGAAACAAATCTTTGGAGTCGTGAGCTTTCTACATGAGAACCTAATATGGTGATCATGCCTTTGTTTTTGAAGGATTTGAACTGCTTCTGCATTAATCTCAATATCGTATACTGACTAAGTAATCTGTGTGTTTTACTTGAAGTGTTAGGGTCCTGAGTGACAATTTGCATGCTGAGTAGACTGTAGAAAAATCTTTTCATCCTCTTGAAGTTATTGCTGGATATCCACTGTAGTCCAAGATGAATTTTATTTTATCAATTTATTTTACTTTGTAGGTAACATATTTCAGGGTTTTCAAGTAGCATTTATGAGTGCTGAAGGGGCATGGAATCCATATGATTATATTTGTAATTTGAAAGAAAAAAATTAATTTAATTTCTCAATTTTGTACACTATCTGATCTAATCGAGTTTTATTTTTTGGTTATATATTGTTATTCTATGGTACTTTTACCTTATGTTCCTTTTTTGTTTACTCTTTGTTTTTTGCTTGATTTTAGATGTTCCCGGAAGTGTGTTTCTTGAAGCACCATTGCGTTGAAAGATTGGAATATCAATTAGCAGCTTCAGTTAGTTAAAACATTTGACTGCGATGCAACGTCATAATAATACCATTGGTTCTGGTAACTCTGGCATGAATCAAGACAATTCTTTCATCAACAGGCCAAATACAGTTGAAAATCGTTTGTCAAATTGTGTGGGTTCTAGTGAGCAGTCTTGTGTAAATTCCAATTCTCATGATGTTCAGAGCTTTAATGGCTGGAATTCAGATGTACCTAGCTCGACCTTGAGTCTGCAAAATCAGGTCAATGATGATGGTACAAAAGGTGAAAATGGTTGGTCGTCTTCTATCAGTGCACAATGTAGTACTGGTTTCCGGTCTGAAGAAAGGGCATTAGGACCAACAAGTGCCCTCTTTCCAGAGAGAGACAGCATTGGTTTTAGTGGCAGTCAGGTTAGGAGTGACCTGTTATTCTTGCATGGTTCCAGCTCAAATCATAGCCCGCAGAATGTGACACATGCGGCACATATAGGCAACAGTGGAATCGGCTGGGAAGGTATAGGGCCTAATCTATATCGACGACACGGAGTAGAGACAGAACGGACATCTTCTTCTTCTGCTCCTAATAATATTGGGTCTTCTTCTGGAAGCTCCTGTTATAGGGTTCAGGAAGGAAGTGGTAGCTCAGGTTCTTCTGGTGTGTTGGGTTCATCCTGCAAGAGGAAGGCCCTTGAAGGTACTTCCAGTCAGCCTTATCCTAGTGGAAGTCCAACCTTCTTTCCACAAGCTGAAAATGATGCATGGCATGCTGGTCCTCCTGGTCCCGCTGCCTTTCATGATGCTTCTAGCAGCTTGCGTTTATCTACACACATGCAAAGTTCCTCAACTTATCTTCCTGAGCAGCTAAACCCTGGAATTGGGGTTGGTATGAGAGGAATTGTTCCTGATGGCTTTCCCTCTGCAAGTGGTTCCAGGAATGTTGAAACTGCCTTGAGAAATTTTGGAAGGAGAGTAAGCCCTAGCAGTAATCTGGAACTACCATTCAATTTGTCTTCTGCTCGTGGTGCCAGGCAGTCTAATGTCTCCCCTCATCAATCATCAAGGCCTGTCTCATTTAATGATTCTCTGGATTTGAGATCGATGCCAGCGGCTTCTGCGAATTTGAGTTCTCTCCAGAGCTCGCATCCCGCTGTGTACATTTCTGGTTCCTCAAGGAATTTGCATCCATTCCCTTGGAATGGAGCCTCTAATCCTAGAGCTGACAATTTATCAAGTTCCTTTTTTCGTGGAGAGAGAGGTGCTGTAGCACAAGAAGAAGTGACCGTAAGAAACATCTCTAGACCCACGCCAGAGCATCCCATGTTTGTACCTGCATCTGAGGTGAGAAATATGGTCCAAGATCCAGCAAGTTGGAATATGGCCTCTGGAAACTTGAACACATCTGGAAATGTTCCTTCAAGTTCTAGAATTGGCTCCAGTTCAAGCATCCATCCTTTGCCTACTTCGTCACTGATACAAAACCACAACTCCCTAGCACATAACCAACAACGATTGCTAGAATTTTCTCCTTGGTCGTTGTTTCCTTCTTATGAAGCTGAATCTGGCGGTCTTGCTGCTCATTTCTCTCCATTATCTTCCAGCCATTCGGCTTCCTCGCAGGATTCAGCAATGTCATCTGGTATGGGTAGTCAGGACCATCATCAACCTAATAGAAGGTCCATGGAGAGACAAGGTGACAGTGTTCTTGGTATGTTCCATTCATTGCAGGCTTTAGCTGCTGACATCGAGGGGAGACGCCGGCTAACATCTGAGGTTTGGCACTGGACTATATTGATGTATTTATTTTCGGCTTTTCATTAAATCTATTTCTGAGGCTATGTTACCTGGGTATGGCATATAATAATTTACATGTAGAATTGTGGTAACATTGGAATCTGAATCACCAGCTACTGTGCACAGAGTTTTTTTTTTAAATATTTTAATGGTGATGGAACTTTTGTCATGCAATTTCATTCTTGTTGTTTGTGTTTCTCATCTGTGGGGTCTTGAACATTAAGTTGCACTGTTTTTTTTTCCTCTTAATATGGTGATGGAACTTTAATATGAATGTCATGCAATTTCATTCTTGTTGTTTGCTTTTCTCATCTGTGGGGTCTTGAACATTAAGTTGCACTGTTTTTTTTTCCCTCTTATTGGTAATGGAACTTTAATATGAATGTCATGCAATTTCGTTCTTGTTGTTTTTTTTCCTCATCTGTGATGTATTGAACATTAAGTAAGATGTAAACTTCGTACTAGACCTTTTATTTGCTGCTGCTTGTGTTCATTGAACTTAACAAGCTTTATTTTGTAGCAAGGCATTCACAATATCCTTAATTTCCCGAAGGCTATAGAAAAGTATGATTGTTCTTTTTGTTGCTATCCTTCTTCCTTCTTGGCTTAAAGATATTTCTCAGCCAATTTCTCATTGTGTTATTATCTTGGTCAAACATCTATGCAACCCAAACAACCGCCCATCAATTTTTTCAGACCCAAAAATTAGAAAAGCAAACAACACCCGGTAAGCTATCAAGATAATTTCCCACCATTAGCAACACACAATTCTCTAAAGGAAGTCTCTAATTTCGGCCAATCTCTCGTTTGCATTCCCATCTCTGCAGTTCATGTTGCTCACTGATGTGTTATTAGTTATTACAATCTCTCTCATGTGCTATATGCACTCCCATTGTGATTCAGTCGTTTGCCAGTTGTGTTTGAGTCTTCAAACTCAAGCTGTAGTTAACATCTTGAGTTCGAGGGGAATGTTGGTGTAATCTCAGCATTTATACGCTGTATCTTTTAGATTTTGTTTGACCATCACCAAATCTCCTTCAATTGATATCTCTCTGATTTATCGCCTATATTCTTCTGTATCAATTTTTATGACTCATAGTATTGTATTCAGAGAGATAGAGTTGTCTATAAGAAATACGTAGTTTTTCAGTGCATCAAATATAGAAACGTCGAGAGACTTGATTTTCTGATGCTCTATTGGATTGATCATCTTTCCCCTTTATATGCAAGGTTTCTTAATGTGGTAGTTTCTTGAATTTTAAGTATTGAGTGTAATTGCATCTAGACACTTATGCCTTGTGGTTATTGCACAATTCAGAAATCATTTGGTGTATCTTCCTTAAGTTGCTCAAAATTGGTATTTGCAGCTAAAGGTCTTCGATTTTTCTTACATATATAATGAAAGTCATGGTTATGATGGATTGATTTTCAGTCCATTTATTACAAGTAGGTCATTAATGTTATACTTTTATTTCTTTCATTTGCTTGGCCTTTCTATGTAAGGTGATGGAGATCTTTCCAACTTGAATGCGGAGAATATTTTTGAGTTTGAAATAAAGATTTATCAAAATATGGCTTAGGATGTCCCTCCCATGTACAAATAGCCTCATTTACAAGACATTAGAATAAGCACGTGAATGAGCCAATCCTCGTTTACTTCTTTCCCATAATCAGACTAGCAGCATATGCTATTAATCCATCTGCATATGATGATTCCAAAATGAGTTTTTTTACTCATTGAAAGCCCTTTTATTTCTTTCTTTACACTTGTTCCCTAGAATAGCTGATGGAATGGAGCCGATGGGCTTTGTTTCTAGGTTTGTCTTTACCATAGTTCCTGGCTTCCTGCACCCTAACTCCTCGTCCACCCTTGAAGCTTGCTCATCAATTTAGCTTAGTCGTTTCATCCACTGCTTTTAGAATAATCCTCATAAGCACTTCCATAACCAAGTTAAATAAGAAAGGGAAGAGTGGATCCCCTTGTTTCAAGCCAAGTGAATAGTGAAAAGAGGTTGAAGCTCGGCCATTAATGGTTATCGAAAAGGAAAGGAAAGAGATGAGATACCTTCTTACTTTTTTAATCTAAGTACACCATAGCCTACCAAAGGCATTCTTTCCAAAATGTAGAATAAGAACTTTCAATTGCCATGCTTGAGGACTTTCTCCGTGTCTAACTTACAAAATTTGCCCCTTTCGGCTCTCTTAATTTCAGTGTCAAGGGCTTCATTGGCAATCAAAGAGGCATCCATTATTTGTCTTCCTTGGCTGAAGGCGTTTCGATTTTTGAGAGGCGGCCCACAAGGTTTTGGATTTGACTTTTTTTAACATTGTGGCAAAGACCGTGGAGATCGATTTTTAGACTCCCCACTAAGCTAATGGGATGCAAAAGATTTTTTGAGGCTTCAATTTTGTTAGGAATCAACGCAATAAAATTTTAATTCATGGAATCCCGTAGATATCTTCTCTTAGAGTCTCCCATTTGGCATTAAAGAAGGAAAAAGGAAATGCATCGGGCATTGACCCCTTATTACCATCACAATCATCAGAAGCAAGCTTGATTTCTTCCTCCTCAAAAGGCCTTTGACCCACAAAGCTTCCGCCTCGGTTATATTATCAACTCGGATACTTTTTCCCGGCGGTTTCTATGGAAATTTGCTGTATATGGCCTTTTATAATAATTGCGATTTTCGTTCGTCAACTCCTTGCTCTCTATAATCCTATCATTATTATATTTCTTTTTCCATTCTTAGTCTGCATTAAGTTCTGGTTTTCCTTTTATTACATTTTTTTCTTGTCCATTCCTTACTTTGACAATCTTACGTCTCTTAAGCACGCTTTTCCGTTGTCCATCATTTTTTGTCATTCCGTGTCTGCTTACAAGTTTTTTTTGCATATTTATGTGGAAAATTTCTTTGAATGTCTTACAGAACACTAGTAAACAGTGGATATATTGTGCCTAGATGCTTATTTGAATAGGAACTAGCAGTCAGTTTGCAATATTAACAAATGTTTGAGAGTTGCATTACCTATTTTATACCTTCTTTTGTGTATTAGGTTATTCTGTTGTATTAGGTGATGCGCGCATTATTTTATATGTAGTTTATATAACATATATATTTGTTTAGAAAATAATTTTTTTATTTTATGAGAAGGAATGATGCTTTATTTTTGGTAAAAATGGTAAACAATTCCTGTGCAAAAAACTCCTATGGTGGACGAGGTCGGGGAGATGCATGATAAACGTAGTTTGGTGGATGAGGTCGGGGAGATGCATGATGTACGTAGTTTGTTTTATTCTTATCATAAAAAAATTAAGGTGAAGAATCTCGTTAATGTGGTACAGAAAATTTCAAGTTTAGCTTTTTTTGTGGTGTTTGCTTATAGATTTTAGGTACAAAATGCAGTAGGTGGCCTGTATAAGGTTTCTTGGTAATAGAGTAATCCTAAATTGGGGGTGCCGTGCCTCAATGAATTAATATTCATTCTATCATTTATTACCCGTAAATTACTTTCTTATATCGTTTACTTAAGAAAGGTAATAGCTTTTAGGTTCTAATTTGAGTATGTCGCTTGTTTAGGCTAATTTTGGCCACATAATAGTGATGTTATAAATCAACGAATTAATATTCTGTCAGTTGTTAATTGATTATAGATTAATTACATTGTTTTGTAAAGTCTATCATTTAGTTGCGGGATTGGAATAATTTTCAGATGCTAAATCGAGTTTGGAGTCTATGTTAGGTATTGTAGGGAACAGAACAATAATCTTTAGATGGAGAGTTCCCTACCTAAGTGAAATGAAATTCTCTCTGTCATTTTTCAACTATAAATTAATTATGTTCTCTTTATGTCTATATCCTTCATTCTAGTAATGTTAGAGAAGGCAAAACTCTCAATTTTAGGTGGTGGTTTAATTTGTTTAAAGCTTGAATACCTGATAGTTGTGCAATTAGATACCTCATTATCTTGCATCCAGAAAATGGATCCAGTTATGGTGTTACAGGTGTATCATGATTCAGAGGATAAATGTTGGGGTCAACATGTTAGTATTTGTGGAAGAATGCGTGCATGATGCCTTTTAGTTCTTAAATTTGAGATGTTGCACTGCCTAGTTAAAATAGTTGGTTGACATTAAAAGTTAAACCATTCGATACAGATACAGTAACTTAGTGGTTAGATAATCAATATTTTATGCGGGGCATGCTGGGACTTATCAGTTTTTATTCTTCCCTGTTCAACAGATTCATCAAGTTTTGAATACCATGCTCAGTCGTGAAAATGTTCAGCTCGAGGTTTGTTTCTAGATACACTGATTTATTTTTAAATGATTTAAAATGTCTTGTAATATTTTGTAATCAAAATATGGTCTTCTCTTTACTGGAGTCTTATTGGCAAGCTCATACCAGTGATGACAGGCTCTGAGGGGTTCTATTTTTGTTGTTTCACCTTCTCCTTTAACTAAATTTTTTTTTCTCAAAATTTCTTTATTTACAATGGAGCTGCCATCAAGTAGGCTCAATTTATTTTGATGGGTTTTATTTCAATGGGAGTGTTTAAAATATTTTATGTGAAGTAGTTCAGAAAAAAGCCTCCTGCCATCATGAACATATATTCGTTTTCTAATTACTTTCAAAGGACCCCAAAGAAAACTTAAAAGAAATAATTTTCACGAGTTTCAAATTTAGTGTTGGTGTGTTTACTTTTTAATAGTTTTATGATGTCAATAGTCTATAACCTGTCTGCATAGCACAGTTGGTGCAACTGCAATACTAGGTTTCTTAGTTGTTGATGTGTACTGGAACTATAGCTTTTGTATGCATAGGGTTTCTGTGCATGGGATGGATGCTGAGTGTGTGAGGCTGCGTTGCATTGCGTACTCCACTTAAATTGGAATCTGGGTTTCTGTAGCATCAGCATTTCAGAAATGCATATCTTGTTTAGCATCAATAGTTGTCTCTAGAGAATAAAGTTGTGAGTTATCCTAGGCTGGAGATGAGTTGTTATCCAAGAAAATCTTCTGTTCTTGCATTATTCTTTATCAGATTATCCAACTCTGTCTAGCATTTGACCTTGTGTGATTTGTCAGGATTATATATCTTTTGACGAATTCCTATCTGGCCTGGCCGAGATGCATGATAGGCACAGGGACATGCGCCTCGATGTAGACAACATGTCATATGAGGTATAAGGCTGACTTTTGTCCACCCTAGTCATTTCTGTGAAAGATGGTTTCCCTGATAAACTAGTTTCTTTGTTAGGAATTGTTGGCTCTGGGGGAACGCATCGGAGATGTAAGTACTGGACTCAGTGAGGACACCATTTGGAAGCTTATGAAACATCGAAAATATGTGTGTATCACAGCGGAACCGCCATCAGATCTGGAACCCTGCTGTGTCTGTCAGGTTAGTGCTGTGTTTTACTTCATTAGTCTGTTTATGAATCAATTCCGATTCTTTACTTGATTTTGTTGTGTTTTTGACCCTCATCATGACAGGAGCCCTATTTGAATGGGGATGATATCGGGAATCTACCTTGTGGGCACGAGTTCCACACCAACTGTATCAAAGAGTGGCTAATGCGGAAAAACATATGCCCCATCTGCAAAACACCAGCCCTGAATCCATGAGAGAGGTCATCACTACTGCTATGGCATGAAAGCTTCTTTTTTTTTTTCTTCCTTTTATTCAAAAACCAACTTTACTTGCTCATGAACAGCATAGCAGTGATGGTCATAATTTGCTGCATGAGTCATAGAAAGGGATTTTTTTTTTCTTCTTCCCATAAATTACTTGGAATATGCAAAAAATAATGCGATGATTATGCAGACTGGATATTACATTTGTGGCATGATCCAGTTTTCTGAATGCCTGCAATTAGCAGGAACAGATTAATAGATATGTGTTGGTTATATTTTGGTTTGGCTAAAACAAATTCTTCTCTACATTTGATTTTGTTTCCTATGATCAATGATGGACATAGGCTTTGACAAAGATCTATCCTCTCCTTTTACCTTAATTTAGTTTTCTTTAAATTTGATCTTAATTCTTGTTATAAATCAAATCTTGTACATTTCTTAAACTAGTCTAATTCCCCAAAAGAACCCAGTAATTTGAAGTTGTTTCCATGTTATAAAGAAGTACTAGATAGATAAATAGATGCATAGTACTTATTCAGCTCTATCTATCCATGTTCATACCTAGAATGAAATGAATTCAAAAGTTGTTTGAATATAAAGGTACATGAAATCATTAATTTATGATCAATCAAATTCATAAAACAATTAATTTGTAAGAATTATTTTATATACACATCATTTCAGAGTCCAAGAATGCATTACATGGGTGCACAGAACTCGACAAAGCATGAAGTTGTTTTCATGTTATATAGATGTAATAGATCTGGCTATGGTAGATTATCTGAATATGCCTGCCTCTGTATCTGGTGTTCTAGCACCAAAGATCAGTAAGTAATTGGATTCTCTGCATAGCATTAGCCGTCATTTAGTCTTCTCCCTCTTCCTCTTCCCCTTCCGCTTCCGCTTCCGCTTCCGCTTCAGTATAAAGTAGATGACCTGAATGAATTCATATGCACAATGAAAGCTTTGATAGATAGATGAGAATAAATAGCAAGAAGAGAAAGCAAGTAATACACATTTATATATGCATACCTTTGTGGTCTTTTATAACTGTGTCTAAGTTCTTGCCATTAACTGCTATCTCAACCTGAGGCTCATCATAAGGCATAGTCATATGAATGGTCTTGAGCTTGGGCGTACTGCTGTGGCTCCCGGGCAAGTTACCAATGTGAAAACCAACTAGTTTTGGAAGTCTGTAAATGCACAGATGTTGTAATTCAGGAAACAACACCTTATGAGCATCTTCTTCTCCTATCTCCCTTCCAACAATCTCTTCCAATTCCTTGCAATAAGAAACTGTTAGCTGTTCCAGTTGCTCAAGTCTTTGAGCTACAGACCAACGGAAAACAAGTTTCAATTTGGGGCACCACTTCACTTCCACCTTTTTCAAGTTGCGAAAGGGCACTAGTCCATTAGCCTTTTCTCCTGTCTCCCTTCCAACAATCTCTTCCAATTCATTGCAATAAAAAACTCTTAGCTCTTCCAGTTGCTTAAGTCTTTGAGCTACAGACCAATGGAAAACAACTTTCAATTTGTGGCAAGAAGTAAGAAGCACTGTTTTCAAATTGCGGAAGTGCACCAGTCCAATAGAGCCCTTCCACAACTGCTCTAAATTAGACAACCCTTCTAGACTCATATCCGTTAAATTGACAAGTATTCCTTCCTCCTCCTCAACAGCATCCTCTACTTCTTCTTTGAGATCAAATAAATACTTTATTTCTACACAATTCCTTATCTTCAGAACTTCAAGTTGTCGTATTCTTCGTAACAAATAAAACGGAACGCCGATATTTGACATTTTTTTACAGTTGGCTATATCTAATATTTTCAGCCTTATAAAGAAGTTGGGCATGTCAACAAGAACCATGCCACACAACCCCCTAAAGCTCCTTAAATCCTGAAGTTGCAGTTCCTCTAAATATGAGAAACAAGTTGGCTGTGGAAGCCTACTTTTCGCCTCAATATTGATTAGGAACTCCAATTCACCGCAATAGGAAACTCTCAATTTTTTCAAGACAGCGAGACTGTCTCTGCTGACCAATAAGATCCAAAATAGTTACACCCGGCAATAATGTCGCAATCCTGTTTGGCCATGTCATGTCGAGCTGTCGATATCTGCCATTGAGCTGCAAAGTTTTTTCAAAATAGTAACCTAAAAAATCAACTGACCACGGGGGGTCCACATAAATGGAAAAACTATCCAAGTGCGGGAAGACGAAGTTCTCAGGTATCCGGCTAATGTCATCTATACAAAAATTTAACACACTTAAGCGAGGATGACATTTGATCAGCTCGGCTACACTGCAAGAGATGGTCTCAGTCACATGTAGTTCTTCTAATTGCGGAAAATTGCAATCTTCATCGACTATCCTTGTGTAGTCGAAAAGAGATGAACAATTAAAACAATCTTCCAAATTCAGCAACTTCAGGTTCTTCAACTTCCTCAATGCATTCAGCGGCTCTTCAAATTCACAATTTGTAAAGCTGACAACTTGGAGCAATTTTAGCTCTCCGAGTGCGCTAATGCCCTGTATCGGCATATAGGTTATACCACGGCCCTCAAGAATTAATGTCTGGAGATTTGTGAGATCACTAACTGATGGCCCCAAGCTTCTTTTTCCAGAGTAAGAGTGATGATATTGATCTAAAACTCTGAGCCTTTTCATTCCCTTAAATACCTCTTCTGGTATTACTTGATCAACATTGTAGTGATGCGTCAAAAATATCTTCAGGTTTGGGCATTGCAAAGCATCAGGGTACTTTTGGATTTCATTTCTCATCAAAGAGATGCCAATACCATTATATTCATCCATAACTAGTTGTTTTGGCCATTCTTTCACCTCACCATCTTTCACAAAATATTTATCCACTGCAATTGTTTTAGCAACATCGCGAACAATATCGTGCATTTTGATGCACCCTTTTTCTTCACTTGCAACCAATAAAGAAGAGGCTTTAAGATTGTTAATTATTGAATGTGCTCGTCTTCTCGCTTCTTGAATTGTGTCGACTCCCTTAAATGTATTCAACCCCACCCCATATCTAACCAACCTCTCTATTTCAATGTCATAATCCTCTGGGAATAAACAACAAAGCAAGAAGCAAGCCTTGGCCTCATCATCTCCCAAATAATCATAGCTGAATTTGATGCACTTGAACACATTTTTATCCATGTCTTCAATATTTGTCGGCCTCGATTTCTCGAGATCTAGAGCAGCCGTTTTCCATTCTTCTATATCTTTGTCTCTCATAGCCTTTCCTACTGTCACAAGAGCGATAGGCAAACCTCCACACTCTTTAGCAAGTTTCTCTGCCACAATTCTCACCGTGGGAGACTCAATAATGTCACCAACTTGCAACTTAAATAAGTCCCAAGATTCTTGTTTAGTTAAGACATCAAGACTTACAATTCTTGTACCCTGGATACTCCTGCCCATAACAGTGCACACTTGTCTACGCCTTGTGGTGATGACAACTTTACAACCCTTATGATCTTCTTCTAAAGGAATTCCGATAGTTGCAAGATCAATGTTGGCCCAAACATCATCCAATATAACAAGGATCTTATTCTCGTTTTTTAGTCGATCACATAACCGATTCGCTCTAATCGTCTGACTTGTTTGGTCTAGTTTTAAACCCAAGAACTCTGCTATCTGGTTCTGAATACTTTCGACAACAACAGTTTGTGACACTACAGCCATTGCCACATTGTCGAAAAGCTTCTCTTCTTTGCATTTTCTAGCAATTTCTTTCACTAAAGTCGTCTTTCCCACTCCACCCATTCCATGTATCCCCACAAAATTAGTAGAATTGTCTCTCAATGCGGCCATGACCTCTTGCATAGCTAATTCCGTTGTTTGAAAAAGTACAAAATCTTTGGAGGTCGTGGAATCTATCCCCAGAGGAGGCGCAGGTAGAGAAACATTAATATCAAATGATGCTTCCTCTTCACATAGCCTTTTCATCATCTCACTTTTACTCACTGCTTCTCTGCTTAGCTTGTAACGTGTTTTCAGATCGGGAAACAAACCTCTAAAACATCTCTTGTTTACTTTCACATTATCTTCCAAAAACTTTCTAGCCTCCATCTTGACTCCCTCAACACGTGTTATCCAATGCTGGGCAATACTCCGGATTATTTCACGATTTCTGTTTGCTGCTCTAATGGCTTCGAGCACATCCTTCTCCCTTTTCTCCAGGGTTTCAAGTTGGTGCTCAATGTAAGATTAATTATTAAATTAATCAATTTGTGACCCACATAATAAGAACGTGTGATCAGTTGGAGGTTTAATATGTTACATATTCCTTATCTCTAGTTGGTTAATAGAGAAGTGGTTTCCTAAGTGACTCCTACTATGATGGGTAAGTTGAGATGAAGTTGGATAAGGAAACTGTCCCCTCTCTGCCTATAAAACGATACGTTCAGTTCTCCCATCGATATAACATTGAACGTGCAAACTAAAGAGGGCCAAGAGAGAGAAACAGTTTCCTACACCTTTGTTCAAGAGTTGGATCAACTGAAGATGTCGACATTGGATTCAAGTAAGTATTTTATAGTTGTTTGAGAATTATGAAAAACTATGATAGTTCTAGATCCTGGATTATGTAATGGTTCAATTATTTGACCACACTTGGTTTTAAATTATTGCTAACATTTGGTATCGGAGCAGGTTTTCATGAATTATCATGTGTTTTTCCAATAATTGAATTGTTGTTATTCTGGTGGATATTTGATATCGATTCATTGCTCGGGTTTATATCTGATGAATTTCGAACATAATAATCTGAATAGATTCAACATCGTTTTTATTGATCATTTTCCGCAACATGTTTTTTCTTTTGTATCTGATATGATTCGTATGTATTGGATTTAATGTAATAGATTTAAGTGATAAATAAATTATCTGAATGATGAAATTGACTTTATGCTACTGTTATTTTGGTGTGGAATATATGACAATTTAAAAAAAAAAACTTCTTAGATATAACGTTTGTGCAAGGTCATTAATTTTTGATTTGGAATCTATATTATGATACAGTCGGTAATCACCAAAGTGACCCAACTGGAATGACACTTAGATAACAAGTTGAATAATTGAGACTTAAACATATTTCTTGATGTTATGAGCTTGCCATTTACAATTATTTAATCATGAGAACATTAGGTTTGGCCCAAAGGTGCACCACTTTTGAATGATTAATTAATTGAAATAGGATAATTGATCAGTATTCATGGTTAAGAGTGAATAGATACCCAAAGGTAATATCAACTTAATTATGAATATTTCTCAATTAGTCTTATTAGGTGACAGGGAATCACCATGTTTGTCTTATAGTTTACCATTAGATAGCCCAAAGGTGGATCACGGTAATACTATATATTATTGTTTAAATATTTGTTTAAATGTGTTTCATTATGATGAATTGTTCCTTATTTATAACTCTTAGCATTAATATAGTGAGCATGAATTATTGTTTGCAGCATCTGTGCCTGTTTCGCTACATTCGCATGCTTCGTCTATTCCCATACTTAATGGAACTAATTTCTCAGAATGGAGAGAGCATGTTCAGTTTCACCTTGGTGTACTGGACCTCGATGTTGCACTCCATGAAGGTGAGAAACCGGTTGCTCCTAATGATACGAGTAGCCCGGAAGAAAAGGATTTATATAAGGCATGGGAAAAATCTAACAGACTGAGCCTTATGTTTATGCGGATGACAATAGCAAGCAACATCAAGACAACACTTCCAAAAACTGATGATGCTAAAGAATTCCTTGCCAATGTGGCAGAACGTTTCAAAACTGCTGACAAGTCCCTAGCGGGGACACTAATGGCTAAGCTTACCACCATGAAATTTGATGGTATGCGTGGGATACAAGAGCATGTCATTGAAATGACAAATTTGGCAGCTCAATTAAAGACTCTGGGGATGAGTGTGGATGAGTTCTTTCTTGTGCAATTTATTTTGAACTCCTTGCCTCCTCAGTATGGGCCATTTCAGATTAATTACAACACTATGAAGGATAAGTGGAATGTGAATGAATTGGGCAACATGCTGAATCAAGAAGAGACAAGGCTTAAGCAACTTGGACTACATTCAGTTCATCTCATAACTCAAGAAGCTGGAAAGAAGTGGAAGAAGCCTAAAGGCAGAAAGCATGGACCTCACAAGGGAAATGAGCGCAAGCTTAATGATCAAAAGAAGGAAAAGTGCAATGATAAGTGCCATTTCTGTAAAAAGTCGGGACACTATCAGAAAGATTGCCAAAAACGTAGGGAATGGTTTGAAAAGAAAGGTAATTGTTTAATTAAAGGTGTTGTTTCGGTATGTTTTGAATCAAACCTTACTGAAGTTCCTTCTAATACTTGGTGGCTTGATTCTGCGGCTACTACTCATGTTTCCAATACGATGCAGGGATTCCTTTCAACCCAGACCATAAATCAAAATGAGAACTTCGTGTTGATGGGAAATCGGGTTAGAGCTCCAATTGAAGCCATAGGGACTTATCGCTTATTCTTGGACACTGGTCATCATCTAGATTTATTTCATACATTTTATGTTCCTTCAATTTCCAGAAATTTAGTTTCTCTGCCCAAACTTGATCTTGATGGATATTTCATAAATTTTGGGAAACAATGTTTTCGTTTGTTTAAGAATTCTATTCTTGTGGGTTCTGGTATTCTTCATGATCGTTTATACAAGTTTAATCTTGACAATCAATTTGCTGAAACTCTCCTCACCTTGCATCCTAATGTTGGTATTAAACGTAGCCTAACTAATGAAAATTCCTCGATCTTGTGGCATAAAAGATTGGGACATATTTCCAGAGAAAGGCTAGAGAGATTGGTAAAAGATGGGATTTTACCGAACCTAGATTTTACTGATCTTGGCGTGTGTGTGGATTGTATTAAAGGTAAGCAAACCAAACACACCAAGAAAAGCGCCACAAGAAGTACAAAGCTTCTTGAAATTATCCATACAGACATTTGTGGACCTTTTGATACTCCATCTTTTGGTAAAGAAAAATATTTCATCACCTTTATAGACGATTTTTCACGTTATGGTTACATATACTTGTTGCATGAAAAATCTCAAGCAGTGGATGCCCTTGAGGTATACATTACCGAGGTTGAAAGGCAACTAGAAAGAAAAGTGAAAATCATTAGATCGGACAGGGGTGGCGAATATTATGGAAAGTATGGAGAATCAGGGCAATGCCCGGGCCCATTTGCTAAACTTCTTGAAAAGCATGGCATTTGTGCACAATACACTATGCCAGGAACACCACAACAGAATGGTGTAGCCGAAAGGCGCAATCGTACATTAATGGATATGGTTAGAAGTATGTTAAGTAATTCTACATTACCCTTATCTTTGTGGATGTATGCTCTTAAGACCGCTGTATACTTATTGAATCGAGTTCCAAGTAAGGCAGTTCCAAAGACCCCTTTTGAACTGTGGACTGGAAGGAAACCAAGCTTAAGACACCTGCATGTTTGGGGTTGTCAAGCGGAAGCTAGAGTTTATAATCCACATGAAAAGAAATTGGACTTAAGAACAATCAGTGGTTACTTTATCGGTTACCCTGAAAAATCCAAAGGGCATATGTTTTATTGTCCTAATCATAGTACGAGAATTGTAGAAACTGGAAATGCCAGATTCATTGAGAATGGTGAAATTAGTGGGAGTGAAATTCTACAAAAGGTAGATATTCAAGAAGTTAGGGTGAAAGTACCAATTCCCATAACTTTAAACAAAACTGTTGTTCTTACAGATGTCGAACCTCAAGACAATATTGAACAACAAATTAATGAACCACCACTCTTTGTTGTTCCTACGGATGTCGAATCTCAAGACAATATTGAACAACAAATTAATGAGCCACCACTATATAATGAGCCAGTCATCAATGAACAAGTAGTAGATGAACCACAAGAAGTAGCTTTAAGAAGATCCCAAAGAGAAAGGCGATCTGCTATTTCGGATGAATACGTGGTATATCTACAAGAATCTGATTTCGATATAGGATCGAATAAAGATCCAGTTTCATTTTCACAAGCCTTGGAAAGTGTAGATTCTACTAAATGGTTGGATGCCATGAAAGATGAATTGAAATCAATGGAACAAAATGAAGTTTGGGATCTTGTTCAATTACCTGAAGGATACAAGAAAGTTGGTTGCAAATGGGTCTTCAAGACCAAACGTGACGCTAAAGGTAATATTGAACGATTTAAAGCCAGACTTGTGGCCAAAGGTTTCACTCAGAAAGAAGGCATTGATTACAAAGAGACCTTCTCCCCTGTATCTAAGAAGGACTCACTTAGAATCCTTATGGCTTTGGTGGCTCATTATGATTTAGAGTTGCACCAAATGGATGTGAAAACTGCTTTTCTAAATGGGAGTTTAGAGGAAGAAGTTTATATGGATCAACCTGAGGGTTTCTCCATTGAAGGAAAAGAACACTTGGCTTGCAAACTTAAAAAGTCAATATACGGACTTAAACAAGCTTCCCGACAATGGTATCTTAAGTTTAATGATACCATTACATCCTTTGGATTTAAAGAAAATACAGTTGATCGCTGTATTTATTTGAAGGTTAGTGGGAGTAAGTTTATTTTTCTAATTTTGTATGTTGATGACATTTTACTTGCCAGTAGTGATCTTGGTTTATTGCACGGAACCAAGGAATTTCTTTCTAAGAACTTTGAAATGAAAGATATGGGTGAGGCAACTTATGTGATAGGAATAGAAATATTCCGAGATAGATCACTTGGAATGTTAGGGTTGTCTCAGAAGGCATATATTGAAAGAGTTCTAGAGAGATTTAAAATGGAGAAATGTTCTGCTGGTGTAGTCCCTATTCAGAAAGGTGACAAATTCAGCCTTATGCAATGCCCACAAAATGAATTGGAAAGGAAACAAATGGAAGGGATTCCTTATGCTTCTGCAGTAGGAAGTTTAATGTATGCACAAACTTGCACAAGACCAGACATTAGTTTTGCTGTTGGAATGTTAGGAAGATATCAAAGCAATCCAGGAATGGATCATTGGAAAGCTGCAAAGAAAGTGATGAGGTATTTACAAGGAACTAAGGATTACATGCTCACATTTAGAAGATCTGATAAGCTAGAGGTTACTGGTTATTCAGATTCTGATTTTGCTGGGTGTAGTGATAGTAAAAAGTCCACTTTTGGTTATTTGTTCATGTTGGCTGGAGGGGCAATATCATGGAAAAGTGCAAAGCAAACTATCACAGCTTCATCCACTATGGAAGCTGAATTTGTGGCATGCTTTGAGGCCACGGTTCATGGATTATGGTTGCGGAATTTTATCTCAGGGCTTAGGATTGTTGACTCTATTTCCAAGCCTTTGAGAATTCACTGTGATAACTCTGCAGCTGTATTTTTCTCCAAAAATGACAAGTATTCTAAGGGAGCGAAACACATGGAATTGAAATATCTTATTGTTAAAGAAGATATACAGAAGCAACGAGTGTCAATAGAGCACATAAGCACACTGCTTATGATTGCCGACCCATTGACAAAAGGATTAGCTCCAAAGACATTTAAGGAACATGTCATTCGAATGGGTCTTGAACATAGCCCTTGATTATTGTTATGTAATGACTTACTTTATGTTATTTATGGTATTTGACACTTGGAGATCTCATTAAAGTTGCTTCTGCTAAATCCTGTTTTTTTTATTTTAGTACGTACATATATGATGATGATCGACTGTAACAGGAAAAGTTCTCTTAAAGAAGACATTATTGTTGGACTTTTAAATTAACTTCTTGCTTATAGACTATGTTAAACGATTTGCTAGTGTCGTGGTACATGGAAGGAACTATAATCACATAATTGATGTAGAACCGCCATGACTCGCATTAGTGAGTTGTTTAATTATAGTATCATGGTCACCAAGTTAAAGTGAGATTGAATATGTACTATGGCGCGCCTAATGTTACTTATTAAACCTTAACGTAAATTGATCATATGGGTCAAGTGGGAGAATGTAAGATTAATTATTAAATTAATCAATTTGTGACCCACATAATAAGAACGTGTGATCAGTTGGAGGTTTAATATGTTACATATTCCTTATCTCTAGTTGGTTAATAGAGAAGTGGTTTCCTAAGTGACTCCTACTATGATGGGTAAGTTGAGATGAAGTTGGATAAGGAAACTGTCCCCTCTCTGCCTATAAAACGATACGTTCAGTTCTCCCATCGATATAACATTGAACGTGCAAACTAAAGAGGGCCAAGAGAGAGAAACAGTTTCCTACACCTTTGTTCAAGAGTTGGATCAACTGAAGATGTCGACATTGGATTCAAGTAAGTATTTTATAGTTGTTTGAGAATTATGAAAAACTATGATAGTTCTAGATCCTGGATTATGTAATGGTTCAATTATTTGACCACACTTGGTTTTAAATTATTGCTAACACTCAAGAGCCACAATGTTTTCATCATAGGTTCTCAGATCCTCAAACTGAAGCTTAATCGATTCAATCATACATTCCCCGATTTTTCCAAGGATGGTGGTCACAATTTCCATTGCCCTGATTGAGAAAGAAGAATGATAGATGGAGAAAACTTATAAAGATTGCTGAGTATAATGGAAACCATTAAAGTTTGCTATACAGCCCTTCTGTTGTTGTTGTTGTTGTGGTTATGTGAATCATAGTGATATAGAGTTCATTTTTCATGGTGTTCATTCTCCCTACAAATTCTTCTTCTTAATTTGTTGTTTGTTTAGTGTGTCAGTGAGTGTTTCTGTTCCTTCAAATTCAATACATTTATGTAAAGTCAAGTAAAGGAGCACCTAGACTCTAACGGGTCAAAAACGGCAGTTCCGTTTACGCTCAAATTAGTATTTTTAAATTTATTAGGCTTTTCTTGTGTTTTAGTATTTATATGGCCGTAGCCGTTTCCGGCAGAAGAAGATGAATGATAAATTAATGTTATTTTTAAGGATTGTCTCAATTTTCTTGGTAGATTCCGAGGTTTCTAGGCTTAGTCGTGAATTAGTTCATCGATCCCTACTTCCGCATCGCGTCAATTGGTATCAAAGAAGGATTTCGCTTCTCAAGATGGATCACAATGAAGAAGGAAGAAATTCTATAGTCGTTGGATGAGGGTTGAACGATTTTCAAGAGGCATTGGAGGAGATTAAAGGTATGCTTAAATACTTAATCAACTCAAAGTCAACCAGAATCACTTGAATTGATGTTTGATTTGGAAAAGAATTTTATTATATGGAAATCATGGAAGAGAAGAAGGTCAAACTTGTATCAAATAAATTTATTGAATATGCAACATATTGGTGGGATAAAATACAATTTAACCGAAAATGACAGTACAAGGATAAAATTCGGTCTTCGCCTAGGATCACAAAGATGCTTACGATTGAATTTTTTTTCTTATCTTTGGTAAGAAATTTTATTTGAATTGGATCGACGAATGGATTACTATATTCAAAGTTCTTATTTTGAATATCGTAATCCGTTATCAATATATAGTACAAAGGTTGATGAAGGTGGAAAATTGTTTTAAGCAAATTTAGACAATTCTCAAGTAGCTGAAGGAATTGAGACTAATCAAATCTCACAATAGCCTGAGGAAGATACATGTTATAGTAATTTTATCACAGGCTAAGGTGTGAAGAGTAAGAGTAAAGAAGAATTCACAAGTCAATTTCTAGGTCAAGAAGAAATTAGGGAAGAATTTAACAACCATAATGAAAAATCATTGCGATTGAAGGTGTAAATTCGATTGAAGATCATATTGTTCACCAATCTCAAAATTCTATAATTTTGTCAACAACATGTACGATACAATATATTGATATTTTATTGGGATTGAGGACTATAATCTCAACACTAGTTCATCAATATTAAAAATTATCAATGAGTTGATATCGAGAAAGAAAATTTTTGACACTTTAAAATCCATGGAGAGATATCTTGGGAGCATGTCAAAACGTCAAATTGGCATCTATCTGACTCTAAATCTCTTTTTTTTGGAGTGGAAGACTACAATTTCAACCTATGCATTCGAGGACTTCGAAGGTTTGACTTTGCATGAGTTTCTCTTTCGAGACAATCATTCTCATCCAAATTGTAACTCGAGGTCGAGTTTTTTTTTTTCAAGTGGAGAAGACAGATATAGTACAAGGTTCAATAGTTTCCTGTAATACTTAGGAGAGAGAGTTTAATTATTTCATTTTCTTATTAGAAGTCTATTTCTAATAGAATTATTAGGAGTTTTGCTAGTTAATAGGAATTCTAGTCAAATTAGTATTTTAATTTATTAGGGTTTCCTTATTTTTAATATTTATAGGGTTATAGTTGTTTTCGCAAAAGAAGATGAATTAATTTTTTTTTTGAGGATTCTCTCAATTTTCTTAGTGGATTTCAATTTATGTTTGGTTTAGACGTGAACTAGTCAATCGATCCTTACTTCCACACCACATCAGTAGAGTTAAGGGAGAAAGAGTTATGGGAGGGAGATTTATGCGGATTATATCTACTCACTTCTACATGGATAGAAGGTAGAGTTAATGAGAGTTAAAGACATGTGAGTTTCAAAAATACTATTATCAAAGTTAAAATTAGTGAAAATTTTCTATTCACTCAAATTTTCTCTCGCCTCACAAATCTGACATCCAAATTGGATGGTCACAAAATATTGAGTTAGAGAGTTAACTGAGGACAACTTACCCAACTTCCCCTCATTCACCCCACTTAACTCTCTCTTCTACGATCCAAACAAGATGAAATTAATCTCCCCTCCTTAACTCCCTTCACTTAATCTTCTAAAACATCAATCCAAACAAGTCACGTAAATTTTTCTTCACTATTGCATTGACGGCAGATACAAACCTTCTAATACTATTTTCTCCTTGTTGTTAATCTACTTTGATTTGTATCTGTTTTCATTTTTTCTAGCTTGTTTGGTGATTGGGTGGGTTGCTTGGTTCAAGGATTTTTGGGGTTTAAGGCTAATCTGTTTACCATGTAGATGGTTCTTCCTAATGACCCAAAACCAAGACTCCCTTTCAGTACTTTCCTAAACTCTAGGGTACAACACAGACTTGTTCTTAACTCGTAACCTTCTCTATAATATTTTTGACAGGTACAACCTATAGGATTTGGGTGATGCCCACCTCATATCGTCGGCCACCTACGAAAGGACTGTGGTTCACCTAATGGGTATTAATGGAGAGAATCAAGACTTTCAAGAAGACCCAAATGAGTGTCCCCCAGAAAATGGAAGTAAGGAGAACTAGAGAAGAGTGTCATAAGACTCATATTAGTTTGTTGTTTATTTTATTGAGTGTTTGTATTTGTTTATGCTTTGGCTGATTGTTAATATTGGTTGTTAATACTTAGTGTCCTTATTGATAAATTGACATTATATAGGCTATGTTTAGATTCAGTTTCACCAAACAACTAAAGAGCTAGCGTATACTATAGCATAAATCAGCCATACTCTCCACCAAACATAGTCTAAAAAAACAATGCACCTCTATGCAATAAGCTTCACAGCAACGGTTCACACTTGTTTGGCACAATGGTGGCCCGCAGCGGAACCGCTGGGGCACCATTTTGCCAAATAGGTAATCCATATACAAGAAATATTAGGGCAGAAGAAACTACTTGTAGTAAAAAAATGACAAGGATTGGATAACAAGAGCATACCTTTTTTGTGATCTTGAAGAAATTTACATTAAGGAATGACAAATACTCGAGGTTGCAGCTGCAGAACATGAGAGATAAAAGTTTAAACACAATAGGATGGGCTGCTTAATTGTTCTTTATTTGACGTAGTGCGAAAATAAAGATCGATTGGTTAGTTCACGTCTAAGGCAATATAATTTGGAATATACCAAGTTTCTTAAAAGAAATCTCAAATGTTATGTTAATTCATCATTTATCTTTCTTTTGCCGAAGATGACTATAGCTCCACAAATACTAATTCTGTCCATGATTATAAACACACATGTAGGACCCACTTAACACTTAACAATCACATGTCATATTTTTGAGGTCTCAAGCATTATTCAAAATAGAAAGGGCAACACATTAAAGAATGTAAAGAATATATATAGACTTATAAAATCACATAATAAATTATAAGAAAAACAAAGGCAGATGAAACTAGTCACAATAAAAATTGACTACATATGATAGAGGAATAAAGATTCATAGCACACCTTATTGTGATTTGTAGCTAGTTTGCCAACAGAATTTCCAACAATGGAGATTGCCTCAGCACAATGTGGGATGAGAGGAAAATAACAATAGGGACGCAAAGCTCTTCTTTGTTATTTAAATATGTTGAAGATTAATTCTTTGCTTACATGGGTTAAAGCATCATATTCTTTATAGTTTCTTGTGGGATAAGAGGAAAATATAACAATAGGGATGCATAGCTCTTCTTTGTTATTTAAATATGTTGAAGATTAATTCTTTGCTTACATGGCCGGGTAAAGGCATCATATTCTTATAGTTTCTTGTGGGAAAGGACATGGATCACTTGAAATCAAAGAAATGAATGAATAAAGATGTCTTCCTTAAAAAGGTTAAGATTCATAGGTAAACAATTGCCACCCACAAGAAACTTGTGATATGTAAGTTGCACCACTATAACTCTACCTGTGGGCCAGCTCTATTACTGGGTCACATGTTGTACAACTCTACCAAGATTAAGTCTTAAACATATTCGCTAAACGTCCCCGGGCACCCTACACCACCGACTTGGGTTGAATATTTTGTTCAGTTAATCTTGTTTATTTAGCCTAGGATGTTCGGTTTTCAATTTCAATATGCTGATTACTAGAAAAGAAAAGTAAGGCACATTTGGTTCTGCCTGGGTGAGGTCAAGTATTGCCTTTGTCCAGCCCATTCTTTATTTTATTTCTAATTCCGAGTGTTTTTTGAAATAGCATTCCTGTATACTTTTATTAGGCATACAACACCCGATTATATTTTTTTAACAAAATAGCACATTGCCGCCATTGAAAACAACATCATCTAGCACATTCTAAAATTTTGCATAAAATTAAAAGGAATTAGTGATCACAAAATCAAATTATGCTGGTTTTCAATGTCGTGTTCTAAAAAAATCCACACCAAAAAGAGCATGAGACAATTACTAGCGGGCTCACCCAAAAAGATTAGCTACTTTTGGGGTTAGCTTCAGATACCAAATGTAAGGACAAATTTCTACAATCGGTGAAGAGTCAACTTTGATTACATAGAGGCTCTTTTGCACCTTTAAATCTTGCAAACGTCACAACAAAAGCAACAGTGAAAGCTCTTAGACTGGATTGAGGGGTGCCGATTGTAGAGGCTCCGATGATCAAGTCAGTGGTGATCTGAGGTGGAAGACCGACGATGGCTGGAGTGTTTGTGGCTGAATATTTGGTGCTAGGTCGGAGAGTTTCAATGTCTTGTTCTCAATGTTCCGGTCCCTCTCTCCAAGGTAGGAGAAGTGTATTTATATGAAAGTGAGGACAGGCCTCAGGAGTTGTGTCACCAACTTGTGTCCTTTTTGGTAAAACTCAGGATATATGCGCATAAAAGTCAAGTATATCGGACGTGTCAGGGTTGGAAGACGAAAAGCATGATAAGAATGTCAAGACATATGAAATGATAGGAGTTGGACACGTGTTGGTCACTGATAAGATTATTCAGAGTTTTCGTTTTTGCAGAGATTGTTCGATCTGCTTGGGAAGACATTATTCCTTTGGGCTTATTTCTTGGGCCACATTTGAGAGCTTTGTTAGTTTATTTGGGTTATTCTCTTAGGCCCATTTTTTAGAGAGTTGATCAATACATATCGTATTGATCATTTCCTTCTATATTTCAATTTTCTTTACTCTGTTCTCTGTCTGACATTGACAATGCATTTGTCACATCACCAGAGCCGTTGGTGAAGTATGTATATCTTGAAAGGCTGATACCCATTGTATGTACTACGATTTTTTGAATGATAATATATTTTTCAAATCTTGGCTATCACTCTCTCTCTCTCCTCTCATCTTCTTCTTCATCTACCATCTTCCATTTCTATTCCGCTGCAAACTCATGAATTAGAATGATGATTCCTGCAATATTAAACACTTAGATCAGATTATTTTATGGTATCGGAGGCAGGTTCAATTGTATGAACCGTTACGGTATTTACTACTCTCGTAAAAGAAGAAGGAATTTGACAAAAATGGCACAAGCTACAGAAGGTGGAGCTGATAATACAACAAGATCTCTGGAAGACTTAGTGCAGTTATTGAGAGGGACACAATCTCTCAATCAAAATGTTGGTGCCCCTTCGGGTGGTACAAACAACAATACAGAAATTACAGATCTTCTACAGAAGGTTTGTGCTGCTATAGCAAACAAAGATACAACTTCACAGGCCACAGTATCAACTGGTGCTGCTGTAATGCCAACTCCTGCACAGAATCCATATTTGAACCCATACTCATTCTTGCCAAATGATTTTACTCTTACAAAGGTAACTCAGATAGAGTTGAATGGTTCGAACTATTATGCGTGGAGCAGAAGCATGATGAATGCTTTCAGAGCTAGAAACAAGATAGCTTTCTTGAATGGGACTATCACTGCACCAAAGACTTCAGATCCTTTGTATGAACAATGGTGGCAGGTAAACAGTATATTAACTTCATGGATCACTAATACTTTGACAACTAAGATCAACAATAGTATCTCGGGCTGGAAAACAGTAAAGGAGTTATGGGATGATCTTAAAAAGAGGTATTCGGCAGGAAATGACACAAGGTTGTTCCAGATCTACAAGAAGATGGTTAATGTGAAACAAGGAACACTCAGTGTTACAGATTACTATGCAAAGCTCAAGGGGTATTGGGATGAAATTGAAGAATGTGAAGAGAATGTGGAATGTGATGAACATGACTGTTTGTGTAAGAAAGCAAAGTCACTGATTGTCAAAAGAGAAAAGGAAAAGCTTATGCAGTTTTTATTGGGGCTGAATGAAATGTATGACCACATCACAAGTCAGATTTTCTTGATTAAACCAAGGCCAGATGTGGAAACAGCTTTCAGCATTGTATTGGAAGAAGAAGATAAGCAAGCACTCTCACAGGCTAGCAAAGTAAAAACAGAAGGTGCAATGGCAATGGCTATAAACAGGTCTACTCCTAATCCATCAGCATCAAACAACAATAAGGCTCAAGGCAAAGGCAGATGGTGCTCAATTTGTAAGAAAGACAACCATAATACAGATAAGTGTTACAAGAAGCAAGGTATGTGGTGCACTCACTGTAACATGAACACTCATAACACTGAGAAGTGTTTCAAGTTGCATGGGTACCCCAATACAAACAACAAGAGGCCAAGGAACATGGACACAGAAAGCAAATACATGGCAAATCAATTCAGCTGTGAATCTCATTCAACTAACTCCAACTCAATAGCACAGAATCTGAATCTCAGTGTTGAGCAATGTCAACAACTCATGCAAATGTTAAAGAACAATGCAAATGGAGGAGTTGAACGGGGAGGAGACCAGCATAGGATTGCTTCTGTGTCCACTATGGGAGGTACTCTTGAACCTAAATTACTACAAAATATTGCAAAATGGATTCTTGATAGTGGTGCTACAGATCATGTTATATGCAATGAGAAATTGTTTGATGCATGCCATACTTTAAAAAATTGCTATGTTACTTTACCTAATGGTGATAAGCATAAAATAACACATTCTGGCAGAGTAAAGTTGAGTGATGATATTACACTAGTTGATGTGTTGTGTGTACCTACTTTTAGATTTAACATAATTTCTATAAGTAAATTAACTAAGAATGACAAATATGCAGTCAGATTTACTAGTAAAACCTGTGAATTGCAGGACATGTCCACTTGGAACCAGACTGGCATAGGACTAATGGATAAGGGACTATATTTACTTAAAGAAATTGAAGGAGGGAATTTTGTCTGCTCAGTTAGTATGAATTCTAATGTTGAAAGGGATTTATGGCATTTAAGATTAGGGCACCCTTCAAATTCTGTAACAGATCTTTTGCCTAATTTTATTAGTAGAAAGACTATGCAATGTACTGATTGTATGCTATCTAAAATTAAAAGAAGCCCTTTTCCGACTAGTACTACTTGCACTATTGATTGTTTTGATTTATTGCATATGGATATTTGGGGGCCTAACCCTATTTCTACTGTGGAAGGATACAAATACTTCTTGACTATAGTAGATGATTATTCTAGATTTACATGGACTTTTATGATGCAATCCAAAAATCAAACTAGGAATAATATCAAGTTTTTTGTTAATTATGTTAGAACACAATTTGGCAAGAGAGTTAAGACAATTAGGACTGATAATGGAAAAGAATTTTTAATGGAAGAATACTACTTGACAGAGGGGATACAACATCAAAAGACATGTCCTTATACACCCCAACAAAATGGGGTTGTAGAGAGAAAACATCAACATATCTTGAATGTGGCTAGAACCTTAAAATTACAGAGTGGATTAGATGAAAAATTCTGGAGTATTTTAGTACAAACAGCTGTTTATATAATAAATAGACTGCCTACCAGAGTGCTTGATAAGAAGAGTCCTTATACAATTGTGTATAAAGAGGATGTGAATTATGGTATACTTAAGGCATTTGGCTGCCACTGTGTAGCCAAAGAGAATAGAAGTCTAGGTTCAAAGTTTGAACCAAAGGGGATATCATGTATTTTCATAGGGTACCCAGTTGGGGTTAAAGGGTATAGACTATTAAACATTGAGACAGAAGAAATTTTTGTTTCTAGGGATGTAAAGTTTAATGAAATGAGTTTTCCTCTTAGGACATCGGAGATCACAAAAGAAAATGAAGAAAGAACAGAGACTAGACAAGAAAATAATGAACCAACAGTTACACATAGAGATATAACTACAAGAACTAAGAAAAGACCAACTTACCTGAATGATTATCAGTGTAATGCTGTCATTCCTAGCTCTACTTTTGTTCACTTTCTTGCTGCATTGTCAAAGGAAAAGGAACCACAAACTTATAAACAGGCAGTAGTGAGAGATGAATGGTGTAAAGCCATGGATTTAGAAATGAAAGCTTTAATAGAAAATGATACTTGGCAGTTGACTACATTACCAAGCAATAGAAGAGCTATAGGATGCAAGTGGGTGTATAAAATAAAGTATAATGCAGATGGATCTATTGAAAGATACAAAGCTAGGTTAGTGGCTCAAGGTTATAGTCAAAGTGAAGGTTTTGACTATAACGAGACCTTTGCACCAGTAGTTAAAATAACTACTGTAAGACTCTTCTTAGCTATAGCAGTAGCAAAAGGTTGGTACATGCATCATCTAGATGTTCATAATGCTTTCCTAAATGGAGATCTAGATGAAGACATATATATGAAACTACCACCAGGTTATTCACAGCTAGGGAACAATACTGTTTGTAAATTGAAGAAATCTATATATGGGTTGAAACAAGCTAGTAGACAATGGAATGAAAAATGCAAGAAAGCTTTACTAGATTTTGGTTTCATTCAAAGCAAATCAGATTATTCATTATTTACTTATCATCATAATGGAGATATAGTATTACTTTTGCTATATGTTGATGATATGGCAATTGGTGGAAACAACTTAGATTTAATTACTAAGGTAAAAATTCATATAGGATCTTGTTTTAAAATCAAAGACCTAGGAGAGTTGAAATATTTTTTAGGTTTAGAAATAGATAGAAGAAAGGATGGTCTTAAGTTGAATCAGAAGAAATATGCTCTAGATCTCTTAAGTGAAACAGGTTTTGAAAATACTAAAGTAAACAATTCCCCTATTGATACAAATAGTAAGCTGTCTAAAGCTATAGGAAAGCCCTTGGATGATCCAGCTAGATACAGGAAATTAGTTGGTAAATTTATGTATCTCACACTAACAAGACCTGACATTACTTACACTGTGAATACCCTTAGTCAGTTTATGCAGGCACCAACAGATGTTCACATGGATGCAGCTCATCGCTTGTTGAGGTATATTAAAGGGACTATAGATTATGGTTTATTTTATCCTATGACTTCCAACATGCAGGTTCAAGGTTTTTGTGACTCAGATTGGGGGTCATGTGTAGACACTCGAAGATCTGTAACAGGATTCTGTGTCAAACTTGGTGAATCTTTAATTGCATGGAGATCAAAGAAGCAACAAACTGTTTCTAGGTCATCTGCAGAGGCTGAGTATAGGGCTATGGCAGGTCTAACAGCTGAACTGGCTTGGATCAAGAACTTATTCACAGAACTACGGATAAAAATCAAAGAACCAATGCATCTCTACTGTGACAATCAGGCAGCAATATACATTGCAACAAATCCAGTTTTTCATGAAAGAACGAAGCACATCGAATTGGATTTACATTTTACTAGAGAAAAAGTGCAGGCAGGTTTAATAAAGCTTGCTCACCTAAAGACGGATGATCAGCCGGGAGACTTGTTCACCAAACCATTATCAGTTGACAGAATCAAATCCCTTATTTCCAAGCTCAACATGGATACTCCCCATGTCGATCTTGAGGGGGGATGATAAGATTATTCAGAGTTTTCGTTTTTGCAGAGATTGTTCGATCTGCTTGGGAAGACATTATTCCTTTGGGCTTATTTCTTGGGCCACATTTGAGAGCTTTGTTAGTTTATTTGGGTTATTCTCTTAGGCCCATTTTTTAGAGAGTTGATCAATACATATCGTATTGATCATTTCCTTCTATATTTCAATTTTCTTTACTCTGTTCTCTGTCTGACATTGACAATGCATTTGTCACATCACCAGAGCCGTTGGTGAAGTGTGTATATCTTGAAAGGCTGATACCCATTGTATGTACTACGATTTTTTGAATGATAATATATTTTTCAAATCTTGGCTATCACTCTCTCTCTCTCCTCTCATCTTCTTCTTCATCTACCATCTTCCATTTCTATTCCGCTGCAAACTCATGAATTAGAATGATGATTCCTGCAATATTAAACACTTAGATCAGATTATTTTAGTCACAGAATGGAGTGCAGTAGTGGGCAACCATAAATGAATTGATATTATGTGATAAGAGATCATACTCGGAGATACGTATCTGTCAGGTACAAGGATGTTGGTATGAACTAGATTGGATCATGCTCCCTAAGAGGGAATGATCGTGGGCTAGATTGATGCCTAGGCGTCCCGGCGCCTTAGTTGTGGTCGCGCTATAGCTAGCTGAGAGGAAGTTCATGTTTTGTAATGACGTCGTAAATACAGTAAAACAAGTATAAGAGGGGACGTTAGCCGCTATTGTCAGATATGGTGTCAGGGTCATTGTTTGATATCACGTGACCGTGTTGTCAACGGACAGAGCCTCGAACGTTTCGTTATGAGCCTTAGCATGGGCCAGAGTGTGCCAATTGGGCCTGTGATTTTGGACATTCTGAACTTGGATTCGTCATCATGTGGCCCAATGGGGCCATACGATTTTTGGTAACTACACCAAAGATTCCATATGGAGAGAAGAAGTCTACATCACCTTATCCCAACTTCGAGAATAACAAGGAAAAGGGTATTCCCTCAAGCTACTTTGAAAGGCTACTCTTAATATTTGGGATTTGAACAAGGTTCTTACATGGCGGATAAGATTTTGTCCGAAAAAGAGTTGCCTAATGACCTGGTTTCTTTTGTGGTCCAATTGTGCTATTACTTTGGGGCTCAGGTTTTATGATCTCAACTCTACAGTCATGTCTTCCTAAAACTTCTATGGTGGACTGAAAATTTTGGCTAAGACAGTTGGAATAAAGTGAGTTGCAGGGAGAAGTCGCCAAACAGACTCACATTGTAATGCCTCTCCTTGTAGTAGGGGCCGCTATTCACAACAGTAGGATTGAGAAAAACAAAAACGGTGCCACTGTTCTCAACAGCGATAAGATGCTATTTTGTTAAAAAAAATATAATTGTACGTTATAAGCCTAATAAAATTGCATAGTGATACCATAAAAAAAAATAGATAGATAGATATATGAAGTTGTTTCCATGTTATATAGATGTAGTAGATAGAAACATATGGTACATATGCGGATATGCATCTTCATGTTCATAGCTAGAATTAAGGGAATTCAAAAGAACTTTGAATATAAATTCCATGTGGCAGCATTTCAGAGTAACATAATACTTAAATCAGTACAAAGCATGCATGTAGTTTGTGGTAATTGGATTCTAAATCTGCCTGACTGCATGTGTCCAGTGTCTTGACATTAAAGATCAATAAGTAATTGGATTCTCTGAACAGCATTAGCCGCCATTTATTCTTCTTCCTCTTCCATTTAAAGTAGAAGCTCTGAAAGAATTTATAGGAACAATGAAAAGCTTTGATAGATAGATGAGTATAAATAGCAAGAAGAGAAAGCAAGTAATACACATTTATATATGCATACCTTTGTGGTCTTTTATAACTGTGTCTAAGTTGTTGCCATCAACTGCTATCTCAACCCAGGGAGGGCCATTCATATGAACAATCTTGAGCTTGGGCGTGCTTTGGCTCCCTGGCAAGTTACCAGTGTAGAAACCAACTAGTTTTGGAAGTTTCTTCATGTACAGACGTTGTAATTCAGAAAACCACACCTTATGAGCAGCTTCTTCTCCTGTCTTCCTTCCAACTATCTCTTCCAATTCCTTGCAATCAGAAACTGCTAGCTTTTCCAGTTGTTCAAGTCTTTGAGCTTGAGACCAATGGAAAACAACTTTCAATTTGGAGCAGGACAAAATTTTCAGAGTTTTCAAGTTGCGAAAGGGCAATAATCCAGTAGTCTCTTCTCCTGTCTCCCTTCCAACAATCTCTTCCAATTCCTCGCCAAAAGAAACTCTTAGGTTTTCCAGTTGCTCGAGTCTTTGAGCTACAGACCAATGGAAAATAAATTTCAATTTGGGGCAACGAAAAAGCACAGTTTTCAAATTGCGTAAGTGCACCAGTCCAATAGAGCCCTTCCACAACTGCTCTAAATTAGGCAATCCTCCTAGTATCATTGTCGTTAAATTGACAAGTATTCCTTCCTCCTCTTCAACAGCATCCTCTACTTCTTCTTTGAGATCAACTAAGTACTCTACTGCTTCACATTTCCGTATTTGCAGAACTTCAAGTTGTCGCATTCTTCGTAACAAATTAAAAGGAACGCCAATATTTGACATTTTGGGACAGTAGCTTATTTGTAATACTCTCAGCCTTATAAAGTAGTCTCGCATGTCAACAAGAGCCATGCCACACAACCCACTAAACCTCCGTAAATTCCAAAGTTGCAGTTCCTCCAAATATAAGAAACAAGTTGGCTGTGGAATCTTACTTTCCTCCTCAATATTGATCAAGAACTCCAATTCACCACAATATCTAACTTCCAATTTTTTCAAGACAACGAGACTGTCTCTACTGACCAATAAGTAGGGAAGTATGTTTCTGACTCCATCGAAGTAATGAAGACTTAAAATACTTACAACGGACAATAATGTCGCAATCCTGTCTAACCATGCCCTGTCGAGCCTTCCATATCTGCCATTGAGGTGCAAAATCTTTTCAAAATAGGAACCTATAAAATCAACTGCCAACGAGCCCACAGAAATGACAAAACCATCCAAGTGGGGGAAGACAAATTCCTCAGGTATCCGACTAATGTTGTCCATACAAAACTTTAACACATTTAAGCGCGGAAGACATTTGATCAGCTCGACTACACTACAAGACATGGTCTCACTCACGCATAGTTCTTCAAGTTGCGGAAAATTGCAATATTCATCGAGTGTCCTTGTGCAGTCGAAAAAAGATGAACAATTAATACAAGATTCCAAATTTAGCAACCTCAGGTTCTTTAGCTTCCTCAATGCATCCAACAGCTCTTCAAATATGCAATTTCTAAAGCTGACAACTTGGAGCAGTTTTAGCTCTCCAAGTGCGCTAATGCCCCGTATCGAAACTTTTGAATCAAAAGCCATCAAATAAGTAGGGAAGTATGTTTCTGACTCCATCGAAGTAATGAAGACTTAAAATACTTACAACGGACAATAATGTCGCAATCCTGTCTAACCATGCCCTGTCGAGCCTTCCATATCTGCCATTGAGGTGCAAAATCTTTTCAAAATAGGAACCTATAAAATCAACTGCCAACGAGCCCACAGAAATGACAAAACCATCCAAGTGGGGGAAGACAAATTCCTCAGGTATCCGACTAATGTTGTCCATACAAAACTTTAACACATTTAAGCGCGGAAGACATTTGATCAGCTCGACTACACTACAAGACATGGTCTCACTCACGCATAGTTCTTCAAGTTGCGGAAAATTGCAATATTCATCGAGTGTCCTTGTGCAGTCGAAAAAAGATGAACAATTAATACAAGATTCCAAATTTAGCAACCTCAGGTTCTTTAGCTTCCTCAATGCATCCAACAGCTCTTCAAATATGCAATTTCTAAAGCTGACAACTTGGAGCAGTTTTAGCTCTCCAAGTGCGCTAATGCCCCGTATCGAAACTTTTGAATCAAAAGCCATCATATCAACCTCAATAATTAATGTCCGGAGATGTGTGAGATGACCAAGTGATGGCTCCAAGCTTCTCTTTCCAAAGTAAGATTTATGATTCTGATTTAAAACTCTAAGCTTTTTCATTCCCTTAAATACCTCTTCTGGCATTTCTTGCTCAACATTGTAGTCATGCATCACAAATATCTCAAGGTTTGGGCATTGCCAAGCATCAGGGTACTTTTGGATTTCATTTCTCATCAAAGAGATACCAATACCATTATATTCATCCATACCTAGTTCATTTGGCCACTCTTTGACCTCACCATCTTTCCCAAAATATTTATCCAATGCAATTGTTTTAGCAACATCGCGAACAAGATCATGCATTTTGATGCAACCTTTTCTTTGACTTGCCACCAATAAAGAAGAGGCTTTAAGATTGTTGATTATCGAATGTGCTCGTCTTCTGGCTTCTTGAATTTTGTCAATTCCCTTAAATGTATTCAACCCCACCCCACATCTAACCAACCTCTCTATTTCAATGTTATAATCCTCTGGGAATAAACAACAAAGCAAGAAGCAAGCCTTGGCCTCCTCATCTCCCAAAAAATCATAGCTGAGTTGGATACACTTGTACACATTTTTATACACGTCTTCAACATTTGTGGGCCTCGATTTCTCGAGCTCTCGAGCAGCCTCTTTCCATTCTTCTATATCTTTGCCTCTCATAGCCTTTCCCACCGTCACAAGAGCGATAGGCAAACCTCCGCACTCTTTGACAAGTTTCTCTGCCACAATTTTTATCGTGGGAGACTTAATAATAATGTCACCAGCTTGCAACTTAAATAATTCCCAAGATTCTTGTTTAGTTAAGACATCAAGACTTACAATTCTTGTACCTTGGATACTTCCGCCCATGACAGTGCAAACCTGTTTACGCCTTGTAGTGATGACAACTTTACAACCCTTATGATCTTCTTCTGAAGGAATGCCGATAGTTGCAAGATCAATGTTGGCCCAAACATCATCCAATATAACTAGGATCTTTTTCTCTTTTTTTAGTCGACCATATAACCGATTCGCTCTTAGCATCTGACTTTTTTCTTCTAGTTTTAAACCAAAGAACTCTGCTATCTGGTCTTGAATACTTTCGACAACAATAGTTTGTGACACTACAGCCATTGCCACAATGTTGAACAACTCCTCTTTTTCGCATTTTTTAGCAATTTCTTTCACTAAAGTTGTCTTTCCCACTCCACCCATTCCGTGTATCCCCACAAAATTGGTAGAATCGTCTCTCAATGCAGCCATGACCTTTTGCATAGCTGATTTAGTTGTTTGAAAAAGTACAATATCTTTGGAGGTCATGGAATCTATCCCCAGAGGAGGCGCGGGCAGAGAAACATTAATATCAAATAATGCTTCTTCTTCACATAGCCTTTTTATCACCTCGCTTTTACTCTCTGCTTCTTTGCTTAGTGAGTAACGTGACCACCATCTAAACCATCTCTTGTTTACTTTCAGATTGTCTTCCAAAAACTTTCTGGCCTCTACCTTGACTTCCTCAACACTTGTTATCCATTTTTGAACATTTCTTCGAATTACTTCACTATTTCTGTTTGCTGCTTCAATGGCTTCATGCGCATCCTTCTCCCTTTCCTCTAGGGTTTCAAGTTGGTGCTCAAGAGTAACAATGTTGTCATCATAGCTTCTCAGATAAGCACACTGAAGCTTAATCGATTCCAACATACATTCCCCGATTTTTTCAAGGATGGAGGTCACAATTTCCATTTCCCTGATTGAAAAGAAGAATGATGTTGTTATGTATTAATCTAAAACATTTGGTGTTTGTAACTATGAATATTGTTTTGTAGCTATCTAACTGGGCAAGTCTCAGTACTATTATGCGTACGAATACTAGGCGTTTGATCAATTGCCCCAATGATTCACGTATATATGCTTCTTTCTGGGATTGTATGTGCTTGTGGGAATGTAAGGTTCATGCCATGCGGTGATTTGCTCTGTTCTACTTGTTTATGCTTTGGCTGATTGTTAATATTTATTGTTAATACTTAATATCCTTATTGGTAAATTGAGAACATATACTCTATGTCTAGAATCAGTCTCACTAAACAACTAAAGAGCGGTTCACACCTGTTTGGCACAATGGTGGCCCACAACGATATAGCTGTGGGCACCGCTTTGCCAAACAGACTATATATATATATACACAATAAGAAATATTAGAGCAGAAGAAACTGATGGCGGTAAAGAATGACAAGGATCGGAAAACAAGAGCATACCTTTTTGTGATCTTTAAGAAGTTTGGAATAAGGAATGACAAATTCTCGAGACAATAGCTGCAGAACATAAGAGATGAAAGTTTAAACACAATAGGATAGGATACTTAATTATTATTTATTTGACGCAGTGCGAAAGCGAAAGTAAAGATCGATTGATTAGTTCACGTTTAGCCAACATAACTTGGAATCCACCAAAAAACTTGAAAGAAATCTCAAAAATTATATTGATTCATCATTCATATTTCTTTTGCCAAAGATGACTACAACCCTACAAATACTAAAACTGTAAAACCCTAATACAAACGAAATTATCAAAATAATAATAATAATAAAATTAATTTTTAATAATTAAACAAATAATACAAATATCAAAGTTCACTCTGTTAATAGTATATTTCTGAAATCAAATACATTAGATTTTCTTGGTAATTTCTTGTCCAACGATCCCTTAAGTCAAAGAAATGATCGGATTGCAATCTCAATAGCATTGATGATTTTTTTTGTGTGTGAATTTGTTATGGACAGATTTTATTTAATTTTTTTTTTCACATAGACTATTTTCAATCAAAACTTACTAACACAAAGATCACTAAATAAAAGACTTATCAAAAAATAAAAAGGGCAACACATCGAAAGGGAGGGAAACTTTGGTAGCTAGGCCAAACCAAAAAAATAAGAGTAATGCTACATCCACCCAAAATATGACCCCCATATTACCCGTAAATCTATGTGAAACAACCATTGATTAAAAACACGCATGCAAGACCCACGTAACATCTAACACTTCAAATTGATTGCGGGTCATATTTTGGGAGTCTCAAGTATTATTCAAAATAAAAAGGGCAACACATCAAAGAATGTAAAGAATAAATATAGACCTATAAAATCACATAATATATTATATGAAAAACAAGGGCAGATGAAACTACTTGCAATAAAGAATGACTATGTATATGATAGATGAATAAAGATTCATATCAAACCTTATTGTGATTTTGCCTACAGAGTTTCCAACAATGGAGATTGTCTCTGCACAATGTGGGACGAGAGGAAAATAACAATAGGGATGCATAGGTCTTCTTTGTTATTTAAATATGTTGAAGCATAATTCTTTGCTTACATGGGTAAAGGCATCATATTGTTTATAGTTTCTTGTGGGAAGGGACATGGATCACTTAAAATCAAAGAAATGAATGAACAAGATGTCTTCCCAAAAAGGCTAAGATTATAGGTAAACAACTCCCACACACAAGGAACCTGCGACATTTAAGTTGTACCACTGCAACTCTAACAGTGGCCCATTCTTTCTGCAATTCCAGTATGTGAATAGGTGATAGTTGTCTACAATTAGGAATCAAGTTCCAAGCTCCCTCGTTCTTTATTTACATTAGCCCAGTCCACCAATTTAACGATTTCTTTATCTATGGAATCACATTAATCCTGAAGTTTTCATCTGTTTACTGCAATTCTGTTATGAGGCAAAAAGAACACAGCTATATATAAGAACAATAAAAGACACCAGATCTGTTCCAGACAAAGATCCACCACTGTATCAGTTTATTGTATTGTAAATCACATAAATCCAAACCCAGAAACGCTGGACTAAGAGCTATTCTGCTTTTATTGCATTGTAAATCAGATGAATCCAATTCAAGTATACTCCTAATTACTTGTCAATCTAATGGTAATCATTTTATGTGGTACTACAGAAAGCCACAACCAGGTGCTGATCCACAACAATGGTGTTACGACCATCCCAAGCAACCCCCATAATTGATGACCAAGTTAGCAAAGTTGGCACAACAATGGTGTTACGACCACACCCACTTCAACTGGCATCTTTCAATAGACAATTAGACATAACCTTAACGTGGTAATGGTAATTATGTATAATTCCATACAGAATATACCTTGTAGAAGTCAACGACGACGAAGTTAGACCATTGTTTCCCCGCTGCTCCGTAGCACATGTTGAGCAAGCTCATCAATGGAGCAGAATTATGCTTGCAAGCTTGCGCAATATCAGGCCTACTGAGGAAATGATTCACCAGGACTAGTGACCTTGTTGTGGTGTTCATAGGATGTGATTCTGCACGGTTTGGGCTGGAACCATCGATCATCTCACCATCTCCATCTGTAATTACAAGTTCATGAACATTTTTTTGAGTCTTAATCTTAAAAATTAATTTGTTTTCTGTATTGTCATGAAAGTAGGACTCACGTTGGTTTTCTACCATGTATCTCCACTGATAGGCAATACCTTCAGAAGCTTCCTTAGCAGACTTTGAAGTGAAAACTAATAAACGTTGATTCTTCTTAATCATATCATTGGTAGTTGGCCAATCTCCACTGTTCTTGGGCATTCTAGATACTAGAAACCAGAATTTCCTTAAGCCAGCAGCATCAAACACTTTGATCAGTCTCTTCTAAAGGGAATTGGCAAACTCTAACGATGGGGACTGGAGACGAGACATAGTCTTCAATGATAATAGTGACAATTTCAGTAGGGTTTGCTTCAAGAAATTGTTGAATCTCTCTCAGAACATTAATGGCAGGTTGCTGACTTGCTGGCATACATAATAGGCAATCAACTAGTTCAGGACTAAGAAATACAATAAAGTTTCATTTCAAATATGTCTTCAATGTTTGAATTTCAAATGTCATATGTTCTAATAATAATGTAAATTGGATTTTGTCCTTCACAGAATTCAGAAAATGTAACTGCACTTACGAAAGCTGTAAAGTTGAAGTATTGACCTCCAAAAGAGTGACAAACCATATGCCATTGAGGAAGTCATACATATCAAGCATCAAACCTCTAACTCCATTCTGCATGAGAAAAAAAACATTTCTGAACAAGTCTATTATAATAACCACCACTCTTTACATGCATTGAGCCATTGACAGTGGACGGGGTCGGGGACGTACAAGATGTACGCCCCAAATAATATGTGGAGAGACTATTTCCGAGAATTAAATTTGTATCCTCTAGATTAAAATCCCAAAAAGTACGATTTAAAATATATGCAAACAAAAATGGTAAAACATTCACTGGCAGCTTTTTCAAAACTTCCAATGAAAACAATCAAAGCATGCTAGTCAAGAAATGTAACTTATCTTGGCTTGTGAAATAACCAAGGATATGGCAGTAAGGCATAAAACTTAAATTCTTTCCATTAGAGGGGACTTTTTGGCAGAGACCCATTAGACTTTTCTTAGAAACCTAACCAAAGTCAAACTTCTCAATTCTTTATTTTAATTCATCAAAAGATGATCCCCTACTTCTTAGTATTTGAATCTAAAGAAATAAAGTGCAATGCTTGCCTACTCAGTCAAGAGAGGGTGTAAAATTTTGTGTCCCTCACCACCTATAAATTAATAAGAAGTCGTACGGATCCCGGTGTCTTTTGTCCCATCTATTCCAAATGTCGAGATGGATGCCCACAATTTCACATGGATCATGTACGTCCATCTCAGCATTTGGGATAGCTGGGACAATAAAATACTGGGATTCTTAACATTTTTGTACAATGTTGAGAAAGAACCTGAAGTAGTCGTTTAGCTTGTTGTCAATATTGCATTCACATGGTAATCAAGTTATGGTCTTTAATTAAAAATATTCAAGTAGGTAATAATTACAAATGCAACGTTAGTACAAAACCCCCAACAACCACAATAAGTTAACATACCTAATTGACACAGGTGGTTGTAGCCTTTGCTAGTTTGATTGAATCCTAAATTACTCTCCAAACAATTCTCTTCAGTTTCTTACTAACCAAACAAGAATACGAGAAAAGAAAAAACTTACATTGAGTTGGTCAGTGATGGAGTCCTATAACCTATTGATTGGTGGGAGCAAGAATTATAGAACCAGTGGCAGACTTCACACCCATCCTCGCAAAGGCATTGTGCGTGTAGTGAGCCAAGAGTACCGATTGAACGGCAATCCCTTCACCTAATCATGCCCAAAAACCAAAATTAAATTCAAAAACAGAAACACATGCACACATTATCAAAGAATCATACTTGTGAATTGATTGTACAGACCTGCAAAATGGGATTTAAGGGCCGGATTTGGGTACAACGAGGCCTTAAATTACCATTGGCGACACAAGTCTCGCAGTGCAAAAACCCAGAGACGGTTACTATCTACGACACAGGTTTGTCCTTCCTGTGTTCAGCCATTAATACAATTACAGATTCAAAGTAAATACTAAAACCCAGAAAAGAAATTAGTAATGGTGGGTTTATTATATGTACCCGGAGAGAAGAGGAGACACTGAAGAAGAAGAGAAGGGCAACCAAAACTGCAACAGGGACAAACTTCTGCAAGGGAATATACAACATAGTTATTCCTTTTTATCTAAGAAAGAACCCCAAAATTAAGAATAAAAAAAGATAATAAATGTTTTGAGGTTGTTGGCCTTGTTTTCTTGGTGCCGTTAATGGGTTTTGTCTACATGTTTAAAAGTGAAAATTCTCAAGTGAGGGATCCCTCACTTTATTTAAAATAAGGGATCTATCTAACACCATTCATTATATGTAAGTGTGGTCCCCACACGTGATGGGGCCCACGAATGAATGGTGTTAGATGGATCCCGCACTTTAAATAAAGTATGAGATCCCGCACTTGAGAATCCCTCTGTTTAAAAGTATAAAGAATTTAAATTTACATTTGTTTAGATTGAAATGTGCACGCAATCTAATTGAGAAATGTGAACGGATCTACTAAGACCCCGTTTCGTAGAGGTTTTTTAGGAACATTTATACTACTTTATAGTATAAATGTTATTTCCAACCAAACAAGCTTTTCTCGACACATAATCCGAGACCATTTTATGCAACATTTTCTACTAGTTTTGAGATGTTACTTTTTGGAACAATTTCACTAGCATTTCAGTAACAAAAGTTGATATTGTCCCCATACCTTTACTTTATTCCGATTACTCTCACTACTCTACACTGTTATGTCACCGAAAAATAAATTAATTAATTGTTTTTTAAAATTTAACTGATTAATTAATTTATAATTTATTATTATCTTTAATTAATTTAAATTCATTATATTAATTTTATGAATTAATTTGTATGTTTGGATACAGGGTATACAACTAAAATGTATGCTACCCCTGCACGTAATTTATCCAATATGCTATACAACACAAATGTTAACAGTAAACACCTAACCAGCATTCAAGCAGCATATCTGCTACTAAAATTGTCCAGAATTTCTGCTGGCATATCTGTTACTTTATAAATGCTCTACCAAACTAACCCTAAGGTTGTGTTTGGTATCACTTTCAAAAATTTTGAAAACAAAAATAAAAAACTAAAACATAAAACATGAAATTGAAACTTGTTTGGTTGAACACTTAAAACTGAAAACAAAAATTGAAAGTATAAAACTGAAAAAAAAAAAAATGTGTGTTTATATTTTTATTTTCATAATAATGGAATATATCCACACCACTATATTTTTTATAACTGCAGCATTTGCTGTGTTTCACCATTGAAAACATCAGCAGAAAGAAAAAAATATAAGAAATAAAACAATAACCCAAAGTATATTGATCATTGTCTTCATATCTCTATGCAATTTGCAATATGAAATCTTAAAGAAAGTGCAATCTATAATAAGTGTAACTAGTTATGTTTCTAAAACTTTTAAAAACCTTTTTTTCTTGTTTTCAAAAATTTTGAAAACCTGTTTTTGGTTTTCATAAAAACCAAAACAGAAAATACAAACAAACAATATTTTTTGTTTTTATTTTCTGTTTTTTGAAAACTAAAACAAGAAACAAGAAACAAAAGTGATACCAAACAGACCCTAAAATTATTGATCTAACAATAATTACCCTCTCTAACCAAGTCTCTCTGCAAATCATCCGGATGGTCGAGTTGACTGTAAATGAATTTTTTAATTGTGGATTCAAAATAATTCTCTACATCAACACTTTGTGACTTATTACATATTTTAAAAAAAAATGTAGTGATCCAAATATATGGGGTCTACATAGAACATGATTACTAATAAAAAAAAAACAACTCTGGAAATAAAAGTAATAACACTTTTGGTCATTGAAAGATGACTCATGTTCAAACTCAGTCCCCCAATTTCAGAATGTTTCAACTCAGTCACAGGAAGTTTCTGATTGTTTTAAATCCATCACCCGGGCAGATTTAACCAAATCTGGGGCAGTCAAACATCCCTAAACCTAAACCTGGGCGGATTCTCTCACCAAATGGGCAGCTACCAGAGCTTTGTCTAGTGGCATTCCCAATCACATGTTTCGAGAACTTCAATTTTGGTTGTATAATGGTCTTGATACTCCTGATCATAATTTTGGGATTCATCTTAGTCTGCTGTAATCCTTTGTTTGTTGGACAAAAAAAAAAATCCTACATGACGTTTTGACTAGTGATGTCCAAAGCTGATGAGGACTTAAAATTGCCACGTGAAAAAAAAAGAGTAAAAATAAGAGGGATATATTGGGGACACCAAATTGTAGTATGGTTCATTACAATTTATCAAAATAATGGTTCAGATTGTACCAAATTAGTCACTAAAATCCATATTTGTTCCAAAACCAAAAGAAAACATGTTCTGCATCTGGATTTTTGCAACAGTTCATCAACCATTACATATGGTCCAAAATGAAAGTGAAACCAAGAACTTTTGAAACAAAACCTATCAGATGCAATCCTACCTTATATCCAGAAGCTACTACTCATATACTAACCTATTTATCAATACCAAAATAGTAATAGCATGACTACTTCCTTGCATTGGCCATGGACTCCTGGGTTGCATTCAACATTGCATTATACCTGGCACTAGACGTCGCATGCTGAATTGTCGAGACTATATTTGGCATTTTTTTTGCACTTGATCTTGTCCGCTTCCCTGGAGTGCTTGATCCATCAAAAGTTAACTCCATTGGCACTGGAATGCTCTCAAACATGACACTTCCACCCCTACTTCCACCTCCTCGCATCAAATGCCTTTTGCTAGGCATCTTTGACCTCAATGTACTGCTCCCAACAACTCTATTTGTATCAACTCCCCCTGCTGTAATCTTAGTATGAGCACCCCTACGACCACCCCTACTCATAGCACCTCCTCGACCACCACTACCATCATCCAAATCCCATCATCCCCACTGAAACCAGCATCAATGTCATCATCCCCACTGCTAGCATCACTGCCACCATCCCCACTGAAACTAGCATCATTGCCACCATCCCTAATGCCTACATCAGAACCTCCAGTATCATGCCCACTGCCAACAACAGAACCTCTAGTAGCAGAACCTCAAGTAAGACCAATACCTCTATTGCCATCACCAATGCCTACATCATTATTTTCTAGAAATGTCATATAGGCATCAAGGACATCACCATCCTCATCATCAAGAGAACAATCAATTCTAGAGTTCACGAAATCATTCCTAGTCAAAACCTAGGACTGACTCGCAATCTCACTATCCTTAGAATATGACCTGGTTATGGTTCTTCTTGGATAAGGTTACATTTCAACAACTAAACTGTAATGAAAGAAGCACAGAAACACATAACAATGAAACTTGCGTTCATATCAAAAGAAACCCTAATACCCAAATCTTGAACAAACTCAAATCACAGTAAAGACATATATGTGTCAAATCTGCACAATCATGGAAGAAAAGAGATAAATCGACTCTTACCAGAGGTTGTCGCGCAAGCTCGTGCGTGATCCGTGAAGCAAGCTTCTTATACTCGATCTATGCACGCTCAAGGTGTGGGAGCAATTTGGGAGAATTTTGAAGAAATTAGGTTTACATCTTTTGTCTTTCGCGAATGGGGTTTCCCTAGTATAAGTGATTTTATGCCATAGTGTCACCGTTGGCTTGGTCAGCAAAACCGTGATGCCACATCGTAACATTTAGCGGATACTTAACGGTCAAAATGTCATGTAGGATGTCTGACTGCCCAAATTTGGTTAGGTCTTCTCGGGTGATGGATTTGAAGCAGTCTAAAACTTCCAGTGACTGAGTTAAAACATTCTAAAATTGGGGGACTGAGTTGGAACATGGGTCATCTTTCAATGGCAAAAAATGCTATTAACTCACAAAAACTCTCTTCATGAACATGACAAATTCAAGGCTCTCTGTTGCCACCGCATATAAGGCCAAACCCTTGAACCACACGTGTTCTTTATTTTTTGCACACGAAAATCCAAACACATGCATTTGGGCTTTGTGTTTATTGTTTGGTTGGCTTCTGTGGCCCAAATCAAGTTACTCACAACCCTTTGTTTGTCCATATGTGTCTAATGTCTTTAATCTCAGTAATATTTATAGTAATATTTATATTTAATTAATTTGATCCTATTTATGTACTAACAACACTGAACATCACTTTCTAACTTAGACTTTTCATCTACATAAAAATTGTTTCTTTTGGTTTTTTTCCAATAAGATTGTTTCAGATGACAAAGTTGAGCATTGGATAAACTATCTGAAGTCAAAAACAGTCTACCACCTTATTAAGCTTATTATAAAGTAATTTACAATAACTAATGGTTAATAAATTTATGATGTATTAGACCAAGTAAAAATGTAATTCTCGCAGCGTAACGCGGGTATGTTGCTAGTTCTTTCTGTAATTCTAATTTCATTCTCAATCGTCTATTATGTCATGAAAAAGTAGTAGTCTTTTTCTACAAATTTGATACTTACAAGTCGCCATTAGTGCTTCCTTATCCTTCTCTAATCAATTTACTCTACAAAACACCCATGTGGTCGAGTTGGTTGGGAATAAAATATCTATTTAGAGAATAAAGTTCAATTTTTCACATCAACACTTTTGATTGTTAGATATTTGGGGAGAATGGATGATCCAAGTATTCAGTGTTTACATAGACCAATACTCATGCATTTGGGCTTTGTGTTTATTGCTTGATGGGCTTCTGTGGCCCAAATCTAGTTACTCACAAGCCCATGGGCCTCACAGCTCTCTTTTTTGGTATCCAGATTCCAGACTATACTGACGTCTTTTTTGCTTTTTGGTTCAGGAGAAGCAAAGTATTTCTCTTTTTTGTTTCCTTTTTCTGAATTCAGGAGTAGCTTGCAAGGAATTTGCACAAAAAAAGTTTCATAAACATGTAATCCACTACATTCCAGGCGTGCATTGCAAGGATAATTGAGGTGGGTCAATCTCAAAATCCTTACTTTAGCTGTCAAAAACATGGCCACCATCTTCACTAAACTCTCTGAAATAAGACAAGAACAGTGATTTTAATACTTCCAAACTCAAAGCTCTGGAATCATAGACAGACTTCGCATGTGATTTATCTGGAATCAAGCCAACTGGGTTACGTTAATATTGGATACTCACTGCACAAAATCACTTGGGAGCAATAGATCAGAAGATGATGACGCTTTTCTCACTCAGTGGGTCCACGCACTCCCACCCCAGAGTCCCAGACCCAGTATTTTCAATGTCAATTAAATTATTATGAATTTCATCGACTCTGGTCTGGAGAGAGAGAGCAGAGGAGAGTCAAGAGGGTTTTCATGAACAACTGCGTGCCGTCCCTCTCAGTCTTCACTCACTCTTCTCTACTGAATAATGTGTTAGTATAAGCTTTAAGCACTCGCTCTCTCTCTCTCTCTCTCTCTCTCCATCTCTGTGGGCTCGACTTTTTTTCTCCAGCCTCAACAATGGGAGTGTACGTACAGGCCTTCTTGTTGTCAGTGCTAGGATTTCTCCTAATGAAGGTCCCTTCAATAATGGCAGGTGGGTTGGTGGCTCTTTCATTTATTTGTTACCTAGTACCTCTGCTTTACTCTTCGTAAATCACTAAGAATTGCGACCCATTCTTTTCTATGCATTTGATGGAAATGGGTTTTGGGTTTTGGGTTTTGGCTTGAATCATCTGAGCTTCTTTTGTGTGTCTATTTTTGTTAGTTATTTTCGTTGTTTCTATTTTCATTACGATAATGTGTTCTGATTAGATGGCCCTTGTGGTTTTATGGCTTATTTGTTTCTTCTTTTGTAATTATGTAAGAACGCCTGAATCCATTGTTGTATTCTGAAAATGGAGGTCTGGGTTCATTCTGCAATTAGTTACTTCTTGTTTCTTTCTTCGAGGAATGTTTGGCATGGGGTTGATTTTAGTACTTCAAAATTCTTCTGCTATTCTTTGTTTTCTTGCCTGGTTTGATTGTGAATGCATTTTGAATGTGACTAGATGAGTAATTCTGTGTCTTCCTCAGTAACACTGTTATTTTGCAGATGCGTGTGACTTGAAACTTGTATACATTGCTCTTCATTCTGGCTTTTGGTGTTCTAAATTTGACTCCCTGTCTAGGTCATTGAAGATTGGTACTTCGTTTTTCTTCTTTATGTATTACTGGTAAAAAGGGTAACTGATATGAATAACTTACGGCAGGTACTTGCTGTGGCCTGTGAGTTTTTGCGGTTTCCTTGATTTGTTTGTGTATTAGTGTAATGCTTTCGGGATTACTTTGTGTTTCTGCTCAATACAAATGAACAAATGAATTTTTTTTTTGTTGTATGAAATTCCATGATTATTGATTTGCCTTGTTGTTTAGGACCTCAATGTATAATGGATTGCAGTCTGGCATACATGGTAAAACTCTATGTCTTGGAAACTCTTAAATAGTAAAAAAAAAAAGGGAGGGCTTTTTTGATGCCTTTTACATTAATCAACCTTTTACATTAATGATTTGACGGTTTCATTAAATCTGAGACTGATTGCTATTCATTTGAACAATTTACTGGTGCTAACCTGGTGGTCAATTGTCCGGGCCTTGGGTGGTTAATACCGAACCAAATAATTGGTGTCTTACCGTTGATGATCACTCTTGCTTCTTTTGCAGATTGCCCCTTAGATTTGAGGGGTTCAAACTTTACTCTAGCGGCCTCTGCATGCTCCAATAAAGACGAGAGGGGAAAGTGCTGCCGCTATATTAATACTTTTGTTGCCCTTTCTATTGCTCGTTATGCAAATGCAACTGGCAGCTTAGGGGTTCCTTCAAACATATCTGACATTTGCCTCAGTTCTATATCACAAACCATGGAACTCTATGGTGTTCCTCGAAATGCAACAGCTTTTTGTGGTTTTGGGACAAAAATTCCAGTAAATTATGAGTGTAAGGGTCGGACAAGTGTCACACAAATGCTGCTATCGCCAAAGTTTGAAGATGTTACGGAAAACTGTAAAGTACCCCTTTCAGTGGAAAGTAAATGCAAGAAGTGTGTAAATGCTGGAATCACATACCTTCATCATTTGTTGGGGGCCACTGAAGATAATGTGACATTTAGTACATGCCGTGATGCTACTTTTGCTGCACTTGCAAGCCAAATGGACGATGGTTCAGCTGTTGAAATTGCAAGCTGCTTTTTTGGAGTTGAAGGGCTTAACATACCTCCAGGTATGACTAGTATAGATGAGAGAGATAATTTTGCTCCCCCTAATTTTGCAAACTATTTCCTTGCGCATGCCTTCATGTTACTTCACTATTTGAGTCTTGTTTATAATTTATTTTAGGAAAAGAAAAAGGAAAAAGCAAATACATTGGTCTTCTTTATGAAAAGAAATAATAGGATGTTTTCGTCTATGCATATCTTGGTGGATGTATTTATCGATAATTGGTTTCATTGTGTCAAATTTTGGTCTTCTTTATTTTGTAACAGTTTGTTTGAGGAAATTAGTTGGCCTCTTTGTAGTTTCTGCTGCACCTTCTAGTTGCTTGATTGCTTCAATAAAATTTTAATTATTCAAAAAACAAAAAAGTAAAAAAGCCAACACAGTGATGCAGCCCTTAATGCCTTATAGTACACACTACACGTATTCTTTACAGAATAGTGGCAAAGAGCTCAACTGAGACTTAAGAAATCACATCAAATGCTCAATAAAAGGGAACTAGGATAAAACTTCGGCAATAAACGAATTATGAATGGGGTAGTAGTCATTGAGAAAATGTATGGAACAAGGAGGGATTTTTTTCCAAGCTTCAGATCTCATATCCCTTCCTGGAAAAACCTATCAAGCTTTGAACAGTTTTTCTATGGTTGTAGTGTACCCAGAAGTCCTATTTATTCTTGTTGCTCCAGAATCCAACATTAGCTATTATTTTACTGCAATTTTCTTTGCTAGTTTCACAGCCACCTTCCTCGCCATCGGCCCCTGAGGCTTCTCCCAGTCCATTGATTGCCGCTAGTCCAAACCACCTTATGTCGGGTCCACACCTGAATGAAGGTCATCATCACTACCACCTCACATTAATCCCGGGTATAGGTATCACTGTTACAGCAGTTGCTCTTATAATGCTCGTTGTCTTGATTATACTTATACGTCAAAAAAGCAAAGAGCTTGAAGATCCAGGGAATTTAGATGGGATTTCATCAAAAGTTTTGCATCCTTCGCGGCCTACAAGGAAATTTCAAGAAGGTACAGTTGTAAGTTTTATTTCTGGTTATGTGCTTTTCTAAAAAACTAAAAGCTGACGTAGACGAAATCTCTCTCTCTCTCTCTCTCATGTGTACTTGTGTGTGTCGGTTTTGTTTAAATGCAGGTCCATCAATGTTTCGAAAATTTAGCTACAAGGAGATAAAGAAGGCTACAGACAATTTCGACATTATCATTGGACAAGGGGGGTTTGGAACTGTATACAAGAGTCAGTTTGCTGATGGTTTAGTGGCAGCAGTGAAGAGGATGAACAAAGTTTCAGAGCAGGCTGAGGATGAATTCTGCAGAGAGATAGAACTTGTTGCTAGATTGCATCATCGTCATCTTGTTTCTCTAAGAGGCTTTTGCATTGAAAAGCATGAGAGGTGGTCTATTTTTGTTTTTATATGTGAGTGATTGACCTTAAAGTACATGCAAGGTAAGATATTCTACTTGTTTCATGGCAGGTTTCTTCTGTATGAATATATGTCGAATGGAAGCTTAAAGGATCATCTTCATTGTATGCTTCTCCATATTTTTCAGAAACTTTTGCTCTTTCATTCGCGTATATATATTTAGTTTTTTGGTTCTTTTTTATCAAGCTCTTATCGCTTTTCTTCTTGGGTGGGAGGAGGATGCGATGCAAGGATTAGTTGAAAGCTACTCCATTGAAGTTCAACAATCCCATTAATTTCCCTCACAATGAATTCACTTTTTTTTAATAGGCGAAAATGTGGCCCGATGATTAAGCTTCAGAGGTGCAACTTAGAGGTCATGGGTTCAAACCCCATAAACAGCCTCTCTGCATATTATGTGCTGGAAGGCTGTGTACATCTTGTCTGTCCCTGACCCTGCCCACTGCGGGAGCCTTGTGCACATGAGTTGTTTACCAATGAATTCATGTTTTTCAATGTGTTGATCTCTGATGATGACTTTCTTTCTCTCTCACAATATTAATGAGTATATCTAGCAACAATGTATATATAGAATGTTTAGCTGTTTACATACTGTCAAATATTGGCGATGATTTCATTATAGATGAATCATGCATACTGCAGACCTCAAGAAAGCTTATTATTATACTACAAATTTTCAAATCTTCCTGATTACATGATGTCTTCTAAATTATTTTGACCTTATATTCTTGCAGGTCCAGGAAAAACCCCTTTGAGTTGGCAGATCAGAATCCAAATTGCCATTGATGTGGCTAATGCCCTGGTATCGCCAAGTAGTTATCATCGTGGTTTGCTATTATATTTTGTATATTAGAATACTGGGATTTTGGGTTGATCTCTCATCCTTATCCATTGTTTTGGCATGCAGGAGTACCTTCATTTCTATTGTGATCCACCGCTATGCCATAGGGACATTAAATCCAGCAACATTTTGCTTGATGAGAATTTTGTTGCTAAGGTTGTTAAGGGAGGTCTGCATTTGTTGTCGTGTATTGAGCTTGTTCTTTTTTGGATCAAATTGGAAATTTTGAAGAATTATTATGAATGCAATTAATCTTTGTTTTTTCTTTGAGAAGAATTTATCTTTGTTCAGTACTTGCTAGACACACTCTTAGCTTTCCAATTGTCTTTCTCCAATTCTTTGACCTAATGGTATCCTCGGACACGGAAAGTAGCGTAATTAAAGTTTGATTTTTTCTATTCTCTTCCCAATACCATTTTTATGTGTAAAAAGATATGAAATAAGTACTTTACACCATGCTTCCACCTTCCAGGTTGCAGATTTTGGCCTTGCGCAGGCCTCAAAAGATGGGTTTGTAAGCTTTGAACCGATAAATACTGATATCCGGGGGACTCCAGGTTTGTCAAGAAGTAATTAGATAGCATAAACACAGTTCTTAAATGTTATTCTGCTAACAATAAGGATTTTGTATGGCTCCAGGTTACATGGATCCCGAGTATGTGGTCACTCAAGAGCTCACTGAGAAGAGTGATGTATATAGCTATGGGGTGGTACTGTTGGAGATCATAACTGGAAGACGAGCTATTCAAGACAGCAAGAATTTGGTAGAATGGTCTCAAACATTCATGGAACCAGAATCAGACCTACATGAATTGGTAGATCCTCGTATTAGAGACTCAGTTGACTTAGAACAGCTTCAAACAGTTGCAACTATTGCGGAATGGTGCACCCAGAAAGAAGGGCGGGCTAGGCCTTCAATCAAACAGGTCCTTCGGCTTTTATATGAAAGCTCAGACGTCATGCATAGTGGGTTCGTCCAAGCTATGGAAGATGAAGAATATGGAGGAAGTGAAGGTAGAGGAAGAGCAAGCAAGGGCAAAATGCATAGGAGTGAATCTGGTTTTCACAGCGGGGATGGAAGATACCTTGCTTCTTCTTCAAGTACATCTAGATCGCATTGCAGTAGAAGTTTTCTACTTGAAACTGGCTCTCCACAATCTCCTTCAAATGTACCGTCCATTTGAGGAAATCATTTTCTCACTTCAGTCACCTGTCATTGTAATTATTCCCTGGAGCTTCAGAAAATTCAGGTTTATACAGCATCAAATGACAAGTCGTGTTTTGAGTTGACAGGTATTTTATATATTACATCCTGTTGAAGGGAAAAGGCATTTTTGAAGTAATTCATTGCAAGTGTTTTTTGTTTTGGTACGACGATCTTGCAATTTTGTAGTGTTTCACAAATTTAGACATTTATACTGCCATTCTTCTTCTTGAGTGAATTATGGAAAGAAGAAATGTCTTAACAGAAGCAGATCTTCTCCATACATGAAATTGAACTTGAGAAGTGTTTCAAAATTGTGACGTCTTTGCACCGTGGATTGTTATGATGTTTTAGATCAGTAAATCAAATGATTATCTCTTGTTGTAGGGCATTCTTGACCTATGGTGGACTTGTTCTGTTCATCATTTCTGATTGCTTGACTGTTTTTGTGGCGACGACGACGATCTTGAGTTACACAAGTAGCCATTGAATGATGCTTGTAGCAGTAGTCACTTCCTTGAGTGTGTAAATTAAGGGACACTCTTTTGCCTTTATCCTAGAACACATTGGAACATTGTCGCCATAGATGAATTATAAGTACTGATTATTGTATGAATTTCAGATCCTTCCCAGCGTTTCGATGAATACCGGCATTCAGGGGACTTCTGCTTACAAGCTTGCTGACTTTCTGTAAAATTTGATTCATTTTCTCTTAGTTTTTATTGCTTGCATTGCTTTAAATTGACCTGCCAGTGCATGTGACCTCATGACCTTCAAATCCATCTCTACACCTACAAACATGCGATCGATGGCTTCAGCGCCGTGTTGTCCGAGTCTCACCTCGAGAGTCCGATCATTGCCAGGTTTTATTAGAGCCTACCCAGAAACATTTGGCTTCCTCCATACCACCCATACCCCAAATTTCTTGGCCTGAAAAAAAGGTCATGGATTGTGACAAGCTGCAGGGTTTGGCAGTAACATGATCATTGGTGCTCTTGATACTGGAAATTGAGCAGAAAGTGAGCGCTTCAATGACAATGGAAATGCCGAAACGGTGGCATGGAGTATGCGAAACTGGGACGGAATTTAACCCCTCACTGCAACAAGAAACTAATCTGTGGATGCAAATTTAGCAGAGGATGAGAACAAGTAATTAACATATCGAACAAACAACTAACATATCCAAATTCATGCTTTGGAATAAACTCGTACAATTAGGGAAGAGGTTTTGATTGATCAAAACGAAGAATCCACTTCAACCAAATGTCCTTGGGCATGGCCATACATAACACAGAAATCACACTTGAAAAGGGCGGACAATTAGCTAGAGCAACAGGTGTTGTAGCGAAACTTATTACAAAAGATGGATACAACTCCATCGCCAAGGGTGACGAGCATCAAATTCGCTGACGTCACAGGTAAATACCTCTTCTGTGAATTCACTGATGAATTCTCTGTGTTTCACCAAGTGGTTGAACTGTACCGAACATTCAAAGCATCCCTGGCATTTTGTTCTTCGCTTTTCAATTTACACATGCAGGTCTTTACAAATGCCACTACATGGAGTAGTTGGGAACACCATTAAACAAAATGATTTCAATTTACAAATGGATTCAGACTAACATTCCAGAGTTATAACGACTAGGCACGAGCCTTACATTGAAATTAACCTTCATATCAACTTAGTGACAAGCATAAAAATAAGCATGCATGTTCTCGGTTTGTCCAGTTATTAACTATGTACTATGAGTTAGAAAAAGGGAAAAAAATTTTAATGAATTGAAGAGAACAGCCAATCATTAGCATACCTTAGATGTCTGATCAATATATTGGTCAGAAGAGTTAAATCTTACAAGATGCAGCAGCTGCCACTTTTCTAGCCGCCAACTGCTTCCAGGAACTTCTTCTTGGTTACTGGTTCTTCATGCAAGACCACAACATCTCTCACCTTCTCAAACAGCTCCTCCAGCTGATCCACACCAAACTTTTGATAATCCAATGGTTTCTTGTATCGTTGCTGGTATATCGCCTCAAAACTGCCCAAAATAATCCTACAAGAGTAGCTAACGAGAATTTCTTGCAGCTCAAGCTTGAATTGCCCAAGATCATCATCATCAATATTTGACCGAGCTGCTGCACTGTTCCTCATCTCATCATGTTCCTCAATCAGTACTCTTTCCTCATCTGAAAACTCATCTGAGGAACCATTACCTATAACAACATCAATACACTCTTCCTGAGCACCTTTCCCCTTTTTAACCTTCCTGGCCAAGGGCAAAGGCGGTGCACTTGGGCCTGCCTTCCAGTTTCGGAGGTAGACAAATTTCTTTTTGCCCTTCCCATCCATTGCCATGGCATCACTCATTTTCTTGAAAAGATTTACGAGTTTGGGCACCCCATATTCTGATACATAAAGAGGCCGCCCAAAAGTTTTCTGATATTCAGAAGGAACACGGGTAAGAGGCAGACACCCTCCAAAAAGCTCAAGCAACTTTACCAGCTGCATCTTCAGACCATTTATGTCCCCTGGCTGTACCCACATAATTGGTTCGACTTGATCAACAGAAGAAACAGGGCCTGCAGACACTTCATTCAAACCAGAGGGGAGGCTTTGTGACCTCAAAGTTGAGGGAAAACAAGGCATGGCAATTGAACAACTGCTGTTGTATTCAGAAAGCGACCGTGACAACATAGAGAAATCTCTAGTGTTGCAATAACTTTGAGAGAATCCTCTATACACAATTGCCTCCTCTTCATTTTGACCATCAAAATTGTCACTGATATGGCATCCCTTGAGATATCCAGCAATGTCAACTGGACCACTACGAGGAGGAAATAAAGGTTTAGTCCGTGGAACAAAACCTTCCCCACGAGCCACACTAGGCCAGTCCCAGACAAACTTACCAGCACTGCTCAGAGCAGATGAAACACCTACCCCAGAAGGGATAACAAGGATTACAGTATATCCACGTTGACCGAGTATGTGAAGTGCAGGAGCAAAATCAACATCCCCAGAGATGAGCACAATAGAAGATGGCGGAGGGTTGTCAAGGGCAAAGAGAAACATGTCAACCAAAATAGCCTTGTCAGCAGCATCCTTCCTACCATTTGGGACATCAATGAGTTTGACACCAGTTCTCTGACAGCCCTCTCTGAGTCGCCTGGGGAAGGCATTAAAATCCCCATATGCAGAAAACATCATCAGAGCTCCTTTAATGACTGGGTGTACCCGCAAAGCCATTCTGATGTTTCCAGCTACATCTTCAGGACGGACATCACTTGGGACAGGGCAGTTCTCAATATCCCAGAGAATACCCACAGGACCATCAGAAGAGATTTGACCCTGTTGGCTTAACGGAGGTTGAACTATGTTCATGTTCGAATTTGTCAAATGCACACCTCTTTGTTCCAAGGACTCTGAAGAGATGATTGGTGCTGATGTATTCGCATTGGCCATTGCTTTTTCTCAAAATAATCCTAAATTACTTAAGGACAAAAGAAGATAATATAAATGACCAAACAATAGAAAAAACAAGACATCCATAACAAAAGCACAGAAAACTCTGACCATCACATGCACAGCACCTAGGAAGGAAATTGGATCTATCATTTTCTAATGTTTTCTCACACCCACAATCCCAGCTGAATTATAACATCAGTATTAACATGAGTACTTTTTTTCTTTTTATTGTGAGGAAACTTTATAAGGCAACATGAGCAAAATTAGACCACCACCAAATGCAACTCCTACTTCCCAAAAGGCAAGTTAAGATGTGCATTCAACTATTGCATCTCTCTACTTCAGTAATGAGAAAAAGAGTGATATCAACATATTAACTAAACTTCAAGTCACTATTTACTACATAGATAGGACAGATTGGGGCAAAATTTTGCGAGTATGCATCCCATCTTGGGGTGTACATGGCAGAAGGAACACATCATCACAGCAGCCAAAACATTACAGGCTCCGTTTGGTGGAGCGATTAGGCTAGCTTGAAAATTCCACCTAAATACGCTAGCGCATGTGTTTCAAAATTAGAAGCTACTAAATGAAGCTTATTTCTACAGTTACGCTCGCACACAAGTTTCTCCTATTTTATCCAAATATAAACTCTACGAGCCTTAAAACTATCACCAAACACTTGGCACTTTATAAGCTAGCTTATTTTTGACAACTTATAAGCTAGCTTATTTTTCCCAAATATAAGTTCTACAAAACGGAGTCAATATAGCAAGATTACATATCACATATATCATACCGATCATTTTTAATGACATTCAATAGCAGTTAAGTCCAAGTGATATGGGTTCATCAAGCACCAACAGCCTTGAGATAGAAAGTAAAATCGCTGCTTAATCTACGCTCTACCTTCCTTCCATAAAAATATCATATTGATAGAGTCCCACATCAGTTAGGAGAGGGGAGGAAGTGTTGTATATAGGTGAGAGGTATTCCCTTTCCTTAGTAACCAGGCTTTTCCCAGAGAAGGGTCTGGCTACAACCCCCATTGGGCCTTGGACCGCATGGTCTGGGCCAGGGCCAATGGCCTGTGGATGGGTTGGGGCTTGGTTATTAAGTGATGGTCCTCTTACTCTATCATTGGTATCGGAGCCCTCGTTCGAGCCCTGTGGGGAGCTCTAGTATCCATGGGCCTTGTGCCCCTGGTCCTTGGGGCCGCGTCCGCGGAGTGGCCGACCTTGGTGTTCTGTTATATGGGGCCGAAAGGATAGGGATAGGGAAGGGTCCTGAGTCTGAATACCCTGCCATGGCAGGCCAAGGTGCTCGACCAACGTGGACGTTGGTCTTGAAGGGGTGGGTATTGATAGAGTCCCACATCGGTTAGGAGAGGGGAGGAAGTGTTGTATATAGGTGAGAGGTATTCTCTCTCCTTAGTAACCAGGCTTTTCCCAGAGAAGGGTCTGGCTACAACCCCCATTGGGCCTTGGACTGCATGGTCTGGGCCAGGGCCAATGGCCTGTGGATGGGTTGGGGCTTGGTTATTGAGTGATGGTCCTCTTACTCTATCACATCACCACCCCCAATAATTACAGTGCATAACAGTCTCCTAACCACCCAAAAATTCATCTCCTTATCAAACATCTTACACGGATGAATATTGAAGATTAAAATTCATTCAGGCACTTGTTTGTGTGAATGGAAATACCAACAGCCAAGCAAAAATTAACATCCACAAAAACTCACTTCACATCGGAATTTCAAGCAAACTTCATCAAAGATTCAGACTCTTTACCCTTCAGTACATACTTGCATCTACACTTAGCAAATTAACTTTCACCCATACTGAGACAAAACCAACCATAGGAAACAAAGAGAAAGACCAAAAGGTGGTTTTGCAGTGAAGTACGTAGTTGTAACACAATCACAACACAACAATAATTATCCAAATAGTCTTACTGCTGCTTAGCTGATTGCATTTAGACAACTCCTACAAAAATGGTCATCACACTCACACACACGTTCAGAATTCAGATGCTAATAACAGTCCCTTCACACATCTCAGCCTGCAGTTCAGAAAACAGCTTTCATCACCATAAAAAGAAATCCAGTTAGATTCAATCTCTGACAACAAGGATGCAAAAGGCAGAAGGAATTTCTGTTTTGCAAGTTATTGCAAAAATCACTGTTTCAAAAGGGTATTATTAGTTAAATTTGATATTGCAATATTGTATGATGTCTAATAATTCGAAAAAAAAGAGTCACTTAGGGAAATGGGTATGAATTATCTTCTTCCTTCCTTTTTTATTTTTTTTTTCCCTTTTTCCTTCCTACCTAACAAGTCCTAACCTTCGGGCATCACTATTATGAGGTATAATCAAGTCTAAGGGCACTTCTGCAAACCAAAGGGAACATATTATTAAAGGAGTATCCGAAAGAACTCAAATAAGTGAAATCGTCAAGTAGGGTCAGCTACCCAAATATTCAAACCCCCAAAATCGAACGCAGTAGTTATATCTGCCTTTAACTGCGACTACGCAGAAGCTCAAACCTTCCGATAAGATAAAAGAATTACAATCGCCAAAGTAAATTCAATGAATCAACGAACAGAAACTAGCACAAAAGATGGAGACATACAAACAACATCTGATCGGAGACCATAGAGGCTGCAAGTAACGCTCCTGTCACCCAAAAACCAGTACAAACAGACCCTGACAAAAAGATCAAAAAGAAAGATCGAATAACAATCAATCAAACAAACATCCAAATATAAACCGAGAAATCAAAATCAAATCGAGAATTTGAATTAAAGAGAACAAAATTAGGAAACCTCAGAAGAAAGGAATGTTTTCATCAACACTCTTCTTCTACTTCCGGTAACGGGGGCGGGGATTCTCTGACAAAAGATGGAGGGTTTCAGTAGAATATAATCTATGAGGACTCGAGAGTTGATCTCTCTGCACTATGGAATAAAATAGTAAAATACGATCTGCCGTTGTAGTTTTCAAAGGTTGGAATTGTGTTCAGATTTTTTTTTGGGCTTAGCTTGGCCCATTACCGACAGTATCATGCATATTAAAAGCATTTATTTATTGCCAAATCTAATTGGTATTTTAGTGTTGGGGCGACCCAAAAAAAAAATCGGTTTCAGGTCAGACAACAACACGTGTTTATGAAATATTTACATGTCCAGAGGCTAATCCGGATTGGACTTCGGACGTAGATTGGTTTAAATCCAGACAAGTAAATCGAATAAAATTTCTATATTTGGACTCGGACCCGGTTTTAAATCGGACACAAAATATTTACTTAGACCTGGATTTCAGACATATAACTTATATCCAAACTTGGTTTAATTCGGATCGGATGACCGATATCAAAGTGTGTGTACTTACCCCAAGTGTAGGGTATTGACAAGTAATAAACCGGTGAATCCGATATCGATCCACGAGGAAGCAATACAAATTTGGTGATGAATGATATGCAAATGACTAACTAACACTAATAAACGCAATGAATAGCAAATAAAAGCAAGTAAATGAAATGACCCAAATGACCAAAATTGCTCAATTCTACCACCTCAGCAGGTTGACTGACCGAAATTGCCCAATTCTACTCTGGTGTCTAATTTAGAATAAATTAAACTTTCGATGATTAAATTTGCACAATTTGAGAATTAGGAACCAATTTGAAACACATGTCATCTTTCAATTATCAAAAATTCTATTAACCCCTTTATTTTGAATGGCAAATAAAAGGACAAGCTCAACAATACAATCCAACACGCATTCAAGATTCAAGATAGTGGGATCAACACAGATACCAAGAATATGATTTGAATTCTCTAGTTGTTTTGATATAAAAAAGGTAATTGCTAAATACACACACGTTTTACTTAGTACACACAGTGACTAGACAATGATTAGGCATAAACATGTCTGCCATCCCCTCCCTTCTCAGTCAATGTAAAAACAATGTGCATTTACTTAGTACACACAGTGAGTAGAACTACCCTTCTTTTTGCTAGAGAGAGACACGAGACATGGATAGTTTTTTGTCTCTCTATCCATCATATCACATTGATGTTAACTTGTCAAAAGACCGTGCCACATGGATTGGATAGTTTTTTACATTTTTTTTAAAGAAAAATATGATGTTATATTTAACATTAATTTTATTAGTAAATTTAATTTAGTAAATTAAATGTAAGATTAATAAAAATAAAAATTATTATAAAATCATTATATTAATAAAAATAACTATGTTTAAACTAAATTTTAATAATAATAAAAATTATATTATTAGATTAAATTTAATAACAAAATAACAAAATTTACTATAAAAATTATGAAATCTAATATTATAATACTTTAATTGAGAAAAAAAGGCTGAGGCTCCCGATTCATTGGTTTTTATTAGTTGTTCATATTTTTTCGATCAATCAAATACTATTAGGTGTTTATTTTTTTTTGGTACACTAATTCAAGCCATTTTTTTACGCTAAAAAAAATCTTTATTTTTCATGTATTAAAGCATTCACATCAGAGTCTATTAACAAATACTCTATTTAAGCATAATAGCATTTGTTACATTACTAATTTTCTACCACAATAGTTTCAGGAGGAAACCTAGAACGAGTATGCTGCATGTATACATCAAGTTGTTCCATATATGGTAAAACCCATGCAGCTGCGCACTCATACCTGAAGTAATTCCACTGAGGCATAATGGTAGGCATTGGGTAACCCCCAGCTAAGGAAACCTGGACGTAGTGATTATTATTAACGTGTCCGATAGCGATAGCTACATGCTGATACTGCGGTGGGGGAGTTGATCGCAGTGGTAAATACGTGAAGCTCTGTGCAAAACTAAGAACGTGTAGTATGACATTGTACCTCGAAGCAATCAAGAGACCCATGTTTGGCATTGTCATCCAATGCTGAACTGGTGCTGCTCTATCTAGTTCAAAGAAGTTCAGTGAGTTGTGAACACCCAATGCATGCTCTTCACTACCAAACATTGCAACATATTCATGCCAGAATGCGCTCAACTCACCTATCAAGTCACGACGGACAGTATCCCATGCATGTTCGCCAAAACCAAGACAAACAGCTATTGTCCGAAAGCCGCAATTTCCATCAGGTATTACATCTTGTACAGACCCAATGTAAGGATGTAATATTGGGGGAAACTGATGAACATAAATATGTTCATGCGTAACGTTACTTGATCTGGAACTCCTTTGTGTAGGGAGTGGTGGAGTACCGTAGAGGGATGAGCAACTGTGTCTCCCTGGTTCTGTATGAGTTACTTTACCTGCCTTTTTCTTCGAGGATTGACGTCCCATTGAAATACTGTGTCTACTTTGTTGGTATGATTGAAGAAAATCGTGTTCTACGGAGTCGGGTGTGATAGGATTACAATGAGTATGTAATTCTGCTTTTTTCTTAGAAGAGGGACGTCCACGTGTACTTTTCAAAACAACTGGATCTTGTACGATAGTAGTTGAGGGTTTAATTATCTCCCTGATCTTCCGTAGTAGACTGAACTTTCCTGGTCGTGAGTGACGCTTAAATTGTTCTGCAAATGTTTGTAGCTCAATAGTACAATCGATGTCATCATCTCTAAGAGAAACACATGGCGATAGTTCAAGTTTCTTCCAGAATGCATCGATTGAAGCAAGTGGTATAGGTTGACTATCATTTACGTATATTGAAAGGTCGTGCGCACACGGTAGTCCGTAGCTTGTACGAAGTTTACATCCACAGGCGTACGAATCTTCTCTGACAAGATGACAACTGGAATAACTTAAAAGAGGGACTCACTTCCTTAGAACACTGGACAAACACTGGACCAAGCTACGGATTGAGCACTCTGTCCGTCCTATCAAACAAGGCGGTGCTTGAGAAACTATAGCTGTTGAACAATGGAGACTTAATTATATTTTGCTTACAATAAATAAATATAAATATCTAGTGTGCTATATTAATTTCATGATTCATGTCAAACGATAAAAAAATTAAATAAAAAAAACACAAACGTACCTACGTAGATGGCTCGACTGAAAAACGTACTCCACGCCATTATAGCCCATTTTGCTAGTATCTCCTCTTCATCATCTCTTAGAGATAAAAGAGAAAAATAAACAAATACTTTGTGAACAAGCAAGTTTTTTTTTCTGGGATCAAAGAGAGGATGAATAACTTTGAGGAAAGATATTGCCATTGTAGAAACACTAGCATCCCTTATAATGGCGTGGAGTAAGCTAAGAGAGACAGAGAGAGAGGTAGTAGAGACAATGGACATAGACATATAGAGTTGGAGCATAGATGTATGATGAGGGGGGTCCGTCTCACAGGCGGTGTGAGCGTGAGCGAGAGAGTCATCATTGTTTAGTTTTCCTTGTATTTGCATTTTCATTACAATTGCTTGTCTTTTTTACTTTATAGAGTTGGAGCATAGATGTATGATGAGGGGGGGTCCGTCTCACAGGCGGTGTGAGCGTGAGCGAGAGAGTCATCATTGTTTAGTTTTCCTTGTATTTGCATTTTCATTACAATTGCTTGTCTTTTTTACTTTATTATATATATATATGTATGTATGTATATATTTGAGTCTGTGTAGGGTAATTAGTTGGTTTGGGTGAGGTGGGGTCACACGAATAAGTCGCAGTTTTTGACTGAGAAGGGAGGGGATGGCAGAGACATGCTTATGTCTAATCACCGATTTCAATGCTACATATTTATATAAAAAAATTTCGTGATAATATGATGGACAAAGAGACATAATAGAGTGTCAAATCAACACATTTAACAATGTGTGTGTACAAAGTAAAAATAATGTGTATTTAGAACTACCCAAAAACATTGCTATAAAATTTGTATAAAAGGTTCATCATTTGGTCCTTTGGTTTAAAAAATTGTTTCTATTTCTACATTTATTTCTTTCTCATTTCCCCTTTCTTCCCTTTACGAGGTTAAAAAGGGTGATGGATTGGAACCTAAAACAAAAATAGGTCCAGCGTTTTGCTAAAGAGAAGTAGTATCCTCACCCCCTTTCTAGTAATCCCACTCCCAATAATTGGTTTAAATTTTTTTTATATTATTTTATGTTTGATTTGATATTAATTCCTTTGATTTACGTTCGATTTGAAATTAGATTCATATTCACATAATTGGTTTTCTCATCTCTTATAATTGATTTTCTTACCCCCAACAATTAAATAAAGTAATTTATTATATCACATTAAAGTAGATTGACGGGTACATTTAATGTATGCCGCAAGTTGTTCACTGTACGGAGTGACCCATTCGTTTGCAACATCATACTTATATCTAAACCATTGAATCATAATAGGAGTCATCGAATAATCATCTGTCAATGCCAACTGAACGAAGTGATTACCATTCGTAAATCCCATTACGATAGTTATACGTTCATGTCGAGGTGGAGGTATAGAACGTAGGGGCAAAAAAGTCAAGCATTGTTCATAACTAAGAAGGTGTAACACCACATTGTACTTAGAAGCAATCAAGTTACTCATATCTGGCATTGACATCCAGTTCTCACCATGCTTATATTGAACCTGTTTATTTCTCGAGGTGGTATGCATATCTATGTGGGGCTTAACAAGTGGGGGTATGCCGGTATGGTCAATTTACTTATGATGTTTATCTTGCTTGTTAGAGCAACTCCAATGGGTGCTATATTCAACACTTCAAATTGCACTTTATCCAAAAATTTAGTGTTAGAGCACCATAATGGGTAATAACTACTTACTACCACTAATAAGTAGTTATTACCACTAATAACTATTTATTTATGGTAATAAGTAGTTATTACTACTGATAAATAGTTATAAATGGTAGTGACTACTAATTATCAATAATAAATAATTATTAAAGGTAATAACTACTTACTACCACTAATGTCTAATAAGTAATTATTACCACTAATAACTACATAGTCTCACTAGTTATTATCACTAATAACTAGTTATTTATGGTAATAAGTAGTTATTACTATTATTATCACTCTGTACAGTGAACAACTTGTAGTATACATTAAATGTATCCGTCAATCTACTTTGATGTGATATAATAAGTTATTTTATTTAATTGTTGGGATGAGAAAACCAATTATATGAATATGAATACAATGTCAAATTAGAGGCAAATCAAATGAATTAAATATCAAATCAAACATAAAATAATATAAAAAAATAAGGCCTTCGTTTGCACGTGTTCATATATATCAACCCACACATGCAAAACGCCAAGGCCATTAAGAATCATAGAAGTCTTATCTTGACAAGATATAAAGAATGCGTGGAAAACGTGGATTGCGGACTCAGGTTGAGTAAATATACATTTTGGTCACCGGTACATAGGGTTCCTGCTGCTACAGCAACCCCAATTGTAGTTTAATCAGATGGTGGGTATTGATCTTCACAATCGGATGGCCAGCAATTAATTTATTTTTACAATATTTTTTTGATCAAATTAAATCACTTAAAGGACCTCATTTTCGCGAAAATCCCTAAATCACGTTTCCTCTTGTCGGCCCCCTCTTCTCAGGCCACAGCGGCGCATGGACTGTTCAGGCAATAGACCCACAACCACCAACTACCACCCACCGGTGAGCCGGGGCTTCGACAAAGTAGGATCCGACCTTCCTTATCGCGCCGGCTTGTAAAGCTGTTGGGATCCCGACATGTTTCTCCGATGCATCGTGAGCTTCAAGTTTTCTTGTTGAACCGGCTCTGCACAAGCCATGAGAGTGTGGACCTGTCAGACTTCTCCTGAGAGTCATCAGACCGATTCCCTTGTCTATTTTTTTCAATATGATTCCCCTGTCTCAGAAAATTTTTCATTAAATTGAATTGGATGCTTTGAGTGGAAATTGCCAAACATTGCCTCTTTCTACTCACGCGTTGAACTGATTTTGAGTGGAATTCTCTGTTTGATTCTCTGATTTTGCGTTGAATAGGATTCCCAAATCCTATTCTTGGGATTCAAGGAATGGAGAACCTCTCATTGAAGCGCATCACTTGACCTCCACAAACCTTGTTATATTTAGTTATATACAATCGTCTTACACTAAATATACACAAGTTGATAAACAAGTACATGCAGTGACATGAGCCATTTTGAACCATCTTACACAAAAATAAACACAAGTTGATCCAATCCCTACTTGGAGCTTTGTCTATATTGCAGTGGCATGAGCCATCTTACAAAACTAACTCTTAGAAACCATTTTGGAGAGAGTCATTGGAGGGACCATATAATGAAGGGTTCAAGTTATGCAGTGGCATTCTAGCTTGTGGATGATTCATTGGGGAAAGTCCCTGGAAAAAAGGAAAATTAGCCATTAAAAAAGAAGAAGAGGAGAATCAGAGAATTTTCTTTGGATTACCTAACCATGGTATGGATAATTTAGAAATTCCAATGAAATCTTGGGATCATATACCACATTGGACCATAGATGAGGGGTTGTATCCTAAGACTGTAGGCAAAAGGAAAATAAAGAATCACCATCCTATTCACACTTCAAGTGTTAAAAAAAAAAAGGTATAACAGTTAGCATTCTTGACTTTGATGTAGGCTGCTTAAATATTGTGGGAACATGGCAGCTCCATTTGGTTAAGGTTGAAACATGCCGGATCCCTTCATTTTAAACACCATTCTTAATGCATGTTGAAGGTGAGTTTGAAAAGGTGCGAAAATTGGTGGTGTGTATCTTTGTGCCGCTTGTTGTAAAAGAGGAGAATCAGAGAACTCCACTAGAGGTACCCTTTGGTGAGCTTTAAACTCAGCCTCTAACTCTTTCTCATGCTTCTGCTCAACCACTCTATCAAAATTTTTGAAAAAATCAGTGATATTGAAGTCACACTTCAAGTAGTCTTTCAAGTCACTATTCAAGCTTTCACTAAGTTGTGTGCTTCGTATACCCAACGTAAATGCATACTTCATGTAGCATCTTGCCCATTTCTTCTTCCAACTATACATACGAAGTAACCACTCATTATCCTTCAAACTATATTTCTCAAGCAACATCTTCCATTCCCTTTCAAATTCAACCTCCTCGCCATATTCAAACATAAACTTTTTTAAGTCAGTCAAAAATGTAGAACCTTCTTTCATTCGCCAACCCAAATGCTTGATTCCATTTTGATTTAAATACCAAATGCATAACCCATGTCTTGTATCAGGCCACACTCTCTGCAATGCATTCAACATAGCAGCATCTTGATCTGTAAACACTGTTTGAGGCCTCTTACCACCATGAGCCTTCAAGAAAGTTTCAAATAACCATGCAAACGAATTAGAAGTTTCATCATACATAAGAGCGCCATCAAAAATCACCATTTGCTTGTGATGGTTAAAACCAACAAATGCACCCAACGGTCTTAACTCTTTGTTGGTGCCACATGTAGTGTCAAAGGTGAGTACATCCCCAAAGTCAACATAATCAACAATCATTCTCAAATCAGACCAGAATAAATTAGTGACTAATGTTGGAAAATAATGATATTAAATATCATTAAGTGTAGTTGAATGAAATATACTTCATTCCAAGACACATTTTCCACTCATGTGTAATTCTCATATACATTGGTGCATAATATGACCAATTCAAAGTTAGCTAAGGTCCGCCCACAAATTTCTTGGTTTGTTTATGGTCAATGATTAGTGGAGATAATTTTACCATGAAAGTGGGTCAATAATGAGTCCTAAAAATCAGTCCATATTGCTGATTTTGTGGACCATTTTGTTGAAATGCTCTGCTATAAGTAGAGAGCTTAGTTGTAGAGTTGAGAGACTACAAAAACCATTATTCTCCTCTTATTCTTTTGTTCACAAATCTGAGAGTACATTCATTTTCTTGGTTCGAAAGTGTTGTGTGGTATTGAAGTGTCACTTACCTACACAAAAAGAGCGTTGTATCTTGGGAGGTGTTTGTCCGGAAGTGTTGACACCAAGTGGCTGGGGCAAATTCACCTTAAGGAGATTCGGTGCACACCGTACCTCGCTCTTCCTTGCTGTTCTCCTATCAATTTTCTTGACGTTTTGGTTTGGTATTCTTTAATATAAACAATTGCATTTATGTTACTGTTTTGTTAATGTATGTTACTGTTTGTGTAACTTGGTCATTGTTTATGCAATTATTACTATATTGACTTATGCATGCTATATATATATCCAACAATCTTAAGGTGAAGTTTGGCTTTTGTATCTTTGTTAAATCTGGCATGCTTGCATATATTGAAAGTGTATTGAACAAATTTTGCATCTGGTAAAACGTGTATTTCGCCTATAACTTGCTATATCATTTATTTGTATAAAATTACTGGTGCATGCATATTGAACGAACTTTGCATCTGTCCATCTTTATATGTACGTGCATATCAACTTGATTAAAAAAAAACGATTAGTGCAGAATCAATGAATTGTCATATAAGTTTGTGCATGTGAATTGTCATATAATTACTACTGTGTTGGTTCGGTGCAATTGTTATAGTTGGATTGATTTCAATGGAACAAAGCATGCTATATGCTTAACTGCTTCTCTGCCAAATGAAAAATTAAATTAAATTTTTTTTAACCGTGTATGTCTCAATATATGTGATACACAAATTCAATCAAGTACTATTAATCGGTTTTTATCATTACTTTAGTTATTACAACTGAAATTTTTGTTAAGTGTTTATTATCGATTTTGATTCTATTAAAACTGTCATTGTATGAATTCGATAAAGTTTTTCAACTTGATCTATTTGTTTTTAATCAGTGAATTGCTACAAATTTTGTTTACCTGTATGTGCATATTGAGTAAGCCAATCAAATTTTGTTACTTGTACTTGTATTAAGTGCTTTGCATGTGTATTACTTGTATGTCTATATGCAACCTGTATCAAACTTGTTAAATAATAACAAATAATATTTCTTTGTATAAATCAAGGTTGTTTAAAGTACACGGTGTTATTATTGCATGCTTATTTGATAATATTTGTGACATATCTAACTGCATGATTCAGTGTGTTATATTGATTTTATTAAAACAAAGTTTAATTGATTTAATTATCTAAAATTTTTTGGTAATCTTTTTAGTGATTAACAATGACTAAGCAATGTCTAGAAAGTTCTATCTAGGAAAGAGGTTATTTAATTGTGCGTCGTAATATACGGAAGGCCGCTCTTACCTGGGAACGATCTGGTTGCTAAAGTTGTTAGTCTCTAATTGAGAAAGCCGACAAAGCGTTTTTGTGACTTTAAATTCTGTGTTAATTTTGTGGTGTTACTCATTCTACACTTTGATTTGTGTAGAAAAACAATGGCTCAAAATCAAAACACTAAGAAACCCATCGTCCTTCTTGGAGGTGATGAAAAAACGCTTGGTGGTTTGAACAACCCAAGTGGTGTGACTGCTCCTATTGGAGGTATGGCTGCTCCTAACGGAGGCGAGCCTAAGACTGCTCCTGTTGAGCCTGCTGCTCCAGCTTATGCTGATGAGAGGACTGTGACTCCTCTAGTTGGCTGTGTAATGGTTCCTGCTGAAAAGCCGGAAAAATTTACCGGCAATGACTTTAAGCGATGGCAACTAAAGACGCGGTTTTATTTGACCACATTGAGTCTTGCCAAGTACCTCAAGGAGGTGTGTCCAATTTTGTCACCAGGAGAGAAAGACAGAACGACTATAGCAGCAGTCCAGTTGTGGAAGGATAATGAATATCTGTGTAGGAACTATATCCTTAATGGATTAGTTGATGACCTGTACAATGTTTACTCCAACATCTCTTCAGCCAAAGAGCTTTGGGACTCTCTTGAAAAGAAGTACGAAACTGAGGACGCTGGTACTAAGAAATTTGTGGTGAACAAATTTCTTGACTTCAACATGGTGGATGGCAAGTCTGTCATCACCCAAGTTGAAGAATTCCACATCATTGTACATGAGTTACTGGCTGAGGGAATGTCTATATGTGAGTCATTCCAAGTGGCGGCAGTCATTGATAAGCTACCTCCTAGCTGGGCTGATTTCAAGAATTACTTGAAGCAAAAACGCAAGGAGATGAACATGGAGGACTTGACAATCCGCCTGAGAATTGAGGAGGACAACAGGAAGAAGGCAGCACTTCCAAGAAATCCTAAGGCCCACCTGGTGGAAACTTCCAAGCCCAAGCATGGGAAGAGAAAAAGGGAAGCCTAAAGAGAAAACCAACAAGTTCCAGGGCACCTGTTTTGTCTGCGACAAACCTGGACATAGGGCCAAAGATTGCAGGAAGCGTCCTAATAAGGACAAGAATAGCTGATGGCCTTTTTAAAGCCAACTGCCTTGTAATAGACGAAAAGTCTAAATTCTTGTACCCAAAGACTATTATTAATAAATAAAAGTCTTCAGCTTACATGGTTGTGTCTTCTTTTCTATGACATGGTAGATTAGGACATGTAAACTATGGTACAATGTAGAAATTGGCAAACTTAGGTTTAATTCCCAAATTCAATTTGGATGTCAATCACAAATGTGAAACTTGTGTTGGAGAAAAGTTTGCCAAGAAACCCTTTCCAATATTGAAGGAAGCACTGAGCCTCTAGCATTAATCCATAGTGATTTATGCGATTTGAAATTTATTCAAGGTAGAGGTGGAAAGAAATACTTCATCACTTTCATAGATGATTGTACTCGGTTTTGCTATGTCTATTTATTAGCGAGCAAAAATGAAGCTTTGGACGCTTTTATCAAGTATAAAAATGAGGTCGAAACTCAACTTGATAAAAAGATCAAATCTCTTAGGTCCGATAGAGGTGGAGAATATGATTCTGCCTCATTTGATGAGTTATGTGCAAATTTTAGAATAATCCACCAAACTACTACACCATACACTCCTCAGCAAAATGGGATTGCTGAAAGAAAAAACAGGACATTAAAGGAGATGGTTAATGCCATGTTAATAAGTTCTGATTTACCTCAAAACTTGTGGGGGGAAGCAGTTTTAACTGCTAATTATATTCTTAACAGAATGCCCCACAAAAAGACAGGCAGTATTCCATATGAAATGTGGAAAGGAAGAACACCTTCTTTCAAATACTTGAAAGTGTGAGGGTGTCTTGCTAAGGTGGCAGTACCTCCACCAAAGCAAGTTAAACTTGGACCTAAGACAGTTGATTGCATATTTATAGGATTTGCACAAAATAGTAGTGCATTCAGATTTATGGTACACAAATCTGAAATTGATGACATCCATGTTAATACAATCATGGAAACAAGAGATGCTGAATTTTTTGAGGAAACATTTCCTTATAAAAATACAGAAAACTCTCAGAAAAGGGTTAGAGAATCGAATTCTGAGAATGAGAATCAAGAGGCTGATGAAATAGAACCAAGAAGGAGCAAGAGATCAAAAATCTCTAAATCCTTTGGTTAAGACTATCTAACATACATGATAGATAGTGAGCCTCAGACATTCAATGAGGCAATGTCAACTCCAGAAGCTCCATTTTGGAAAGAAGCTGTAAACAACGAAATAGAATCCATTCTAAGTAATTATACTTGGGAATTGGTTGATCTCCCTCTGGGGAATAAACCAATTGGATGTAAATGGATTTTCAAAAAGAAGCTTAAAGCTGATGGTTCTATAGATAAGTACAAAGCAAGGCTTGTAGCCAAGGGGTTTAGACAAAAAGAGGGTCTAGACTACTTTGATACTTATTCACCGGTCACGAGAATTACATCCATTCGGATGCTAATTGTCATAGCCTCACTATATGAATTGCAGATACATCAAATGGATGTAAAAACTGCATTCTTGAACGGTGAACTCGATGAGGAGATCTATATGGAACAACCTGAAGGGTTTAAGGTCAAAGGACAAGAACACAAAGTATGTAGGCTTGTCAAGTCGTTATATGGACTTAAACAAGTTCCTAAACAATGGCATGAGAAATTTGACCAAGTGATGATTCGGAACGGATTCCAAATCAATGAGTGTGACAAATGTGTTTACACCAAAGTCGTTAACGATGAATGTGTAATTGTTTGTCTATACGTCGATGATATGCTAATTCTTGGACGTAATATTGAGATAATCAATAGTACCAATAAAATGCTATCAAAAAATTTTGATATGAAAGACTTGGGTGAAGTTGATGTGATACTGGGCATTAAAATTTCCAGAAATTCGGAAAGTCTAGCTTTATCTCAATCACATTATTTTGAGAAAGTGATTGAAAGGTTTAAAGGACATGGCATCAAGGATGCTAATAATCCTTTTCTCCCTCATCTAGTCTTACATAAAAATACTGGTAACAGTATTGAACAGTTGGAATACTCTTGGGTTATAGGCAGTCTCATGTATATTATGAACTGCACGAGGCCAGACATTGCGTACTCTGTCAGTAAACTAAGCAGGTACACAAGCAATCCTGGACATGAACATTGGAAAGCTCTATTAAGAGTATTAGGGTATTTGAATAAAACCAAGGAGAATGCTTTGCATTATGGTAAATACCCGGCTGTTCTAGAAGGGTATAGTGATGCTAATTGGATTTCAGACTCCAAGGAGTCGAAATCAACTAGCGGTTATGTATTCACCTTAGGGGGTGCGACAATATCTTGGAAATCCTCAAAACAGACGTGCATAGCACGTTCAACGATGGAATCGGAGTTCATCGCTTTGGATAAAGCTGGTGAAGAAGCAGAGTGGCTTCGTCACTTTTTAGAGGATATTCTCATATGGCCGAAACCTGTGCCTACAATTTGCATTCACTGTGATAATCAAGCTGCAATTGCAAGGGCACAAAATATGATATATAACGGTAAGTCCAGACATATTCGTCGTAGACATAATACCGTTAGGCAGTTGCTCTCAAATGGAATAATTTCCATGGACTTTGTGAAGTCTAAAGACAATTTAGCGGATCCGTTTACAAAGGGGTTGAGTAGAGAGCAAATTGATTGCGCATCGAGGGGGATGGGCTTGAAAGCCTTATAATAATGAGTTATCCAGATGGAAACCTAACCTAGCAATTGGAGATCCCATGGACTAGGTTCAATAGGACAACACAAGTTTGTGTAACTCAAGTGAGTACTTTGGAATTTTAATTCCAACCCATTCCTTGGATGCACTAAGTGCTAAGCGAGTATCAAGGTTAAGCAATGCTTTTAATGATACCTATATCTTGTAAATACAAGTGGAGTATTAGAGGATACTCTTGATAGAATATCACCTATGTGAGTGAAGAGTAAGGCCGACTCTATGAAAATCTTTAAAGGCAGGATTTTCTAAAGCACTCACTGAACCAAAGATGTTCAGGGCCGAAATAATGAACACAACCGAGAACCAATTATGAATTGGATTAGTGCTGTGTGAGATTTATTGACTAGGCTTACATAAACAACTGGCAGTTCAAGGCATTAGTCCACTGACTAGTTAAGTGAGTCCGATAAGTTTTCACTAAGGAAGGTTCAAAGCCAAAAGCTACCTATCTCGATGCAGTACTTCTCCTAATGTACTCTCAGACTAACTTCCGTGTCTGAATTATCGTCTATTATCATTCAATGTGGGGGATTGTTGGAAAATAATGATATTAAATATCATTAAGTGTAGTTGAATGAAATATACTTCATTCCAAGACACATTTTCCACTCATGTGTAATTCTCATATACATTGGTGCATAATATGACCAATTCAAAGTTAGTTAAGGTCCTCCCACAAATTTCTTGGTTTGTTTATGGTCAATGATTAGTGGAGATAATTTTACCATGAAAGTGGGTCAATAATGAGTCCTAAAAATCAGTCCATATTGCTGATTTTGTGGACCATTTTGATGAAATGCTCTACTATAAATAGAGAGCTTAGTTGTAGAGTTGAGAGACTACAAAAACCATTATTCTCCTCTTATTCTTTTGTTCACAAATCTGAGAGTACATTCATTTTCTTGGTTCGAAAGTGTTGTGTGGTATTGAAGTGTCACTTACCTACACAAAAAGAGCGTTGTATCTTGGGAGGTGCTTGTCCGGAAGTGTTGACACTAAGTGGCTGGGGCAAATTCACCTTAAGGAGATTCGGTGCACACTGTACCTCGCTCTTCCTTGCTGTTCTCCTATCAATTGTCTTGACGTTTTGATTTGGTATTCTTTAATATAAACAATTGCATTTATGTTACTATTTTGTTAATGTATGTTACTATTTGTGTAACTTGGTCATTGTTTATGCAATTATTACTATATTGACTTATGCATGCTATATATATATCCAACAAATGCACCCAACAGTCTTAACTCTTTGTTGGTGCCACATGTAGTGTCAAAGGTGAGTACATCCCCAAAGTCAACATAATCAACAATCATTCTCAAATCAGACCAGAATAAATTAGTGACTAATTCATCACTATCAAATTGCATAGAATAAAAGAATCCATGATCCTTCATTTTTTTCTCCTCAAAGCATTTCACAATATTTCCCAACTCACCATTGCCATATTTTTTTTTCTCTCTTTGATCGCTAATAACTCCTTTGATCTTCCATGATGAACTCAAGTCTTGCCCTCCCCCTACTTCTTTACATAATAACTCAGGGGTTGCTCTAGGAGTGAGTCCAGAATCGCTAGTCAACTCAATTGCCAAACCATAAATTGCACCCACTTCTCTGTGGGATCTTATCATATGATGAGTCTCTGGAGGCTCAAGTTCATGATTGTGTTCCTCAACAAAATTTTTAATCTTGTATTTCTGACTCCCTCTGTCCAAAACTATGTTCACCTTTACTTGGCATTGTGATCTTGTTTCTCAACGATAAATGCTACCAATCCTCCGTTTGTCCTCCTGTCTTTTACCTTCTTTGCAACAAACAAAAACTGCACTAGTACACATCCATCCTTTTTGCTTCGATTGATGTAATCCTTTCGCACTCCAAACCCCACAAATTTCCCATACTTCTTCCAAAATTCCCAAGCTTCTGCTAAATTGACAAACTCCATCCCAATTTTAGGCTTTCCATCTCCTTCTTCCTCAATAATCTTTTCTGGATAATTTACTTCTTTATCTACACAATAATCCTTTTGAAAATCTTCATAATCAAGGTCCTATGTAAAATAAACATATAAAAAACCATTACCAATCTTGAAGTGGTTTTGCCCTGTAATCATGATCCAGAATTAGTGGGAAGGTCAGTATCATTACCAGACTCGTTATTTTGAGAGAACTATTGTTTGTGATGTCGATTCGCTTATTGACATCGGCCTCCATTTGATACATCTCCGACATTGTACAATTGAGGAGGGGGGACTCGAGTTCTGCATCTCTGAAATCGTACAATGGAAGAGGGGGGAATAAGTTTTCCAAAAGAAGAGGGAAACGAGGAAGAGGATGTCGTACAATGGAAGAGGGGGAACGAGTTTTCCAAAAGAAGAGGGAAACGAGGAAGAGGGAACGACGAAGAGGGATTTTGGGGAAAAGTCAGCATCTTTTGTGATTTAATTTCATTAAAAAGGGAATATAAAGATGCTTTAATTGCTGGCCATCCGATTGTGAAGATCAATACCCACCATCCGATTAAACTACAGCTGGGGCTGCTGTAGCAGCAACCCCGATACATATGGCTCCTTTAAATTAAGTCACCAATGATGACGAACAGAATTGGATGAATGATCGGTTGTCAACTTCTTGATATTGCGTGCATATCAATTGATTATTTGGTAAGTTATTCTTCGCTGCACAGGTAACGAACGTGAACTACGGGGTCCTCGAGGTTTTCCTCAGGGACACTTTGACGCTCAAGTTAGTTCAGTAATGTAGAAGGCAAGGAGACTGCTCGGTATGAGAGCTTTCTCTTTAACTAGTAGCTGAAAGTGAAAAAGTGAGAGAGTTACCTGAGTGGAGATCCCCTTTTTATATGTTCCTTGTGTAACCACTGGTCCACTGCTTTATGTTTGTAACCGCTCCTTTGCGGTTGTAACCGCCCTTTTTGAGATCTTGCGAGCTAAAGATGAGCACCACCTTTATGGCAGGATGTTAACCTATCTGTTCACGAAGGTTTCCTTAGTGACCGAGGAGATACTGACCGAGGTGACAACATATTAAACCTAGGTGATCCCCAACATAGTTCTTTGTAGGCTAGACACATGTCAGTGTTTTATTGAAGGGTATTTTGGTATTATCAATCAAGTTTTCAAATTTTTCAATTTGATCACTCATTCTTAAATTTTTTCTCACGATAGGTCACCCTGTCACCGGAAATGACACCTGGAAATCGGAATGTCACGTGACATAGCCGAAATGACACTTGTCAATTTTTACCCAATCAGCTATTGACGTGTATTTAATTTAAATTTTGAACAATGAGTGATCGAGTTAAGAAATTCAAAAACTTAATAACAGAATTGAAACAGACCATGTCTTTTGATGACCAAAATATGTATTTACTCTACTCGGGTTGCTCTCCAGGGATGGGAGGAGACCTTTGCTTCCTTATCCTGTATTGCTTGACATGTTCTTTTTTTTAGGCAAATGGGGTTTTGGAGTTTGGAACTCATGAGGTCTATATTTAAATTGCCGTGGCACATGATGAAAAATAAAAGAAAGAGATAAAAACTTCACATTTTGACTAGAATATTAAGCTTAAACTCCAAAACGGTGCGCATAAATCCAGTTTCGCCCAATGAATATTATTTCCAGTCACATTCTTCTGAGAGTTTAGTTTCAGTCTTTCAGATACACACTACATTTAGATCAACAAAGACGCATTTATACAACAAAGTGTTGCAAAATAATCCGCACAAAAGAAATATCCACCAAAGCCTAGTACTTACTAGGGGTAATCCGAGATCATCCATCCAAAGAATGTACAGGCAATGTACCGGAGAACCAAATCAAGAGAACTCACAGGACTAAACACCCAGTTGGGATTCAAGAAAAGCACAGAACTCTCGTGTTATGTACGGATGAAATTGATGGAATCGCACTTGATGATTTAGTCATGCAATGAACAGCAATTACATTGTCAGGACTCTCTCAATAGCAGAAATGTAGAATTCCTTTGGCATGGTGCCCACCACAGATTCACGCTTTTCCCCATCTTTAAACAGCAAAACCACCGGAACAGCCTTAATTTCGTACTCCTCAGCAATTGGTAAGTCGCTATCAGTATTGACGACAAAGCATTTAAGCCTCCCAGCATAGTCTCCTGCAATCTCATCAATCACTCGGTGGACCATCCTGCATGGTCCACACCAACTCGCATAGAACTCAACCAAAACAGGGATATCACTTTGCAAAATCGTTTTCTCCCATGACTCTTTGGTAATCACTGGAGCTGCACATTTCAAACATAGAATCATTAAGAGATGAATCTAAAGTTCTATTCAGCATGTCATTTTTTCTTTTGTTTTTTTTGGATAGAAAATTTTATCAAGGCACCAAGCAACTGCAGACTAGAGATTACATAGCTGCTAAACTTAGTGTCGAGAACATTGTTACAATGGGAAGTACACCAAAGTTTAAGGCAACTAAACCAGCTGAATATGAAACTATCAAAACCAGACGCTACTGAGTTGATCTACAATTCCTCTCCCTCCAGATCATCATTTCTCACATGATGCCACAATCATAAATTATTAAATTATGTTCATTAAATCTTCATCCATCTGAGAGTTACACCACCACGTGAGCTGTTTGTGATTTGAACTTAAATCCTTAATCTAATTAACCTAATTTCACTTATTCAAATTTCACTTATTCCCATGTCAGAATGCAACGTGACCAAATTTTTCAGTAAATATTTAACCAAAGGTAATCTATCCTGTAAATCCTAAACTAACTTCGAATGTTCAACAAAGAAACACCTTAGATAAATTGCAAATACTTTTCAAATGGCTACAGAATCACCTGTAGAAGAATATGAAATTAAACTTTGACTTAAGCTTGTATGAAAGCAACCTCAATATCAAGCTTCTACCTTTCAGAAGAACATAAGCAGCCAAAGAAAATATCAAAAGAATAAGTAGCACGCCAACTAAACATAGCATGAGATCAGGCCCTAACACCTATCATTCCATAGACATCTTTTTCAAATATAATTGTTTCCAATTAATTACCTAATTAGACAAGATAAAAGAATAACACACCATGTGTGGAGCACCAATAAATCTAAACGGTAGCAAGATAAGCATTTTATACGACATATAATCAAACAACTACGCTTTTTGTGAGGAACTGTATCCTAGTTCCATGTAAGACACCATGGACTTCATCCTCTCTTATGAACATTGAAGCTCTTAACTAATCCTTAAAAAGTTAAAAATACTTTCTTTAGCTCACCAAATATTTCAATTGATAAAAAAAGGACCCTACCAACAATGCAGTAAGAGGATATCTTTTAAAAACTCATCCGTGCAATCAAGAAAAGAGTTCCAATAAGCCATCAAAAATTCATGCTATCAACTGCATTGAGAAATCAACCCACCAACGAAACTAACTATGCAAGAATCTTTTTTTTTTTTGGGGGCGGGAGGGGGGGGTGGGGAGGTATAAGAACAGAGTAGAAATGTCAAAACTGTTAAAGAGTATGTTTAGCACAAAATAAATACGTATCCTGATGAGTTGGATGTATGTGAAAAATGGCGACACTAACCAAGGAAGTAAAAAGTAAAACCCAAATTTAACATTAATTTGATAAAAAGAAGAGACATATGCACCAGTAAATGGTTCCAAATTATGCACGAAAATTAGCACACAAAACCAAATAAGAACAATCATCTAAAGAGTTCAAATAGCATTTAACAAACTTATGTGCGTAAGCGGGGGCATGCGTGTTGTTCGGTTATATGGACAAAGAAACTAACCTACGAATTTCAAATGTCTTACACCAATAGTTTACCAATAAATAGGCAAACAAAACAGAATCACAAGAACAAAAAATTAACAGCAGGACGATATCTCCTACTACCTAACAATCATTAACAATCTAAGCAAAAAAAAAAAAAAAAAAAAAAAAAGAGAGATTACCTTGCAAACTTAACTTTCACCATTTATTACCATACCATAAATCATTTTTCTGTTTTGAACATAAATTACCATGTCACGATGGGATTCTTCAACATTATTCGCTAAAACCAGTAGCTATCTTAAATAATTTGACCTTTGAATTTTTGAGGTTAGTATTAAATAATTTTTTTATCTGTTTAATAACTATAGTATATAAATAACTGGCATAAACTGTTTTTACTAATTTCATAAGAGTTAAGAACTGAGAAGACTCTCCACCATTCCAACTCCAATCCATATCACAGATGAATATATTGGTTGATTCCAAATTCTCAGAACTTTCGATCACTGAAAATCGAGTTCTAAATTCATTAGATTTGAGAACAAAGCATTTCCTCCTTCAAATACTTTCTGGTATTTATAGGTTTTGTGAGATCTAATTCCTAAGAATATCAAGCGCATAAACCAAGCATTACAGCACCACAGAAACTCTCAGAATCAGATCACTTTTACAGTCAATGAAAAGAAACACAAAATCAAAATCAGATACGACAGAGAATCATATGTTAGTTACCTCGCGACTCACGCATGCAGTGGACTTGCAGGGATCGAGGTGTGTTCCTATTACTGACCCTAACTCCAGCTCTGGCGCGTAAACAGTATGGATTCGATTGAAATCTGGTGCAAGAGAAGGAAGACGACAGTGGCACTGGATTCAGGAGAGAACGTGGTGAAGCAGAATAGTAAGTCGAACAGAAAGTAGTGCCGCCACTGGCTATTGAAGCAGAAGAACAGGAGGCCATGACAGAATCTCTGCGAGAGAAGAGAGAAGAAGGATTTTGGAGATTTCAGTCGTTGTCGCAGATCATAGAGGAATCAATCAGTCGCAGATCAGAGATGGGAAATAACGACGACGGCCAGAAAACACCAAAACGAACACGTTTTTGTGTTTGGAATAGTAGAAGTGTGAAAATGATTTGTCGAGGAAGAAATGCTAATATACGACAATAGCCCTGAAGTTTGGTTTATTTCCATAAACACCCCGTCACGTGGTTCTCTACTCGAGCTGAGCCGAACTCTTGGGTATTTGAGTTCGGCTCCAGTTTAAGCTCGAGCTCGATTCAAACTTGATATGTGAATTCAAAGTTCAAACATAGTTGGAGGACCCGCATCTAAAACTTGCGTTCGGCTCGTTTCAGCTTATCAAAACTTTAGCTAAAGCACTATACATCTATAAAATAAATATTCATAAATTTTTGTAAACATGTGACATATCTATCTAGTTTGTCATTCAGATTATATAAATTTATGGATGAAAAAATTATGAACATATATCATTTTAGAAACGTTAAACTCGAACTCAAGCTCGAAAAAAAAAAGCATCCCCATGTTGAAAGAAGTGGAATCGCATCCTCATGTTACCACATCATCAAATAAACTTCATAGGATTTGGACACATGGATTATTATCAAATTTAAAAATAATATATCAATTATTCAATACATTAAATATCAATTTAAAAGAAAAGGAAAATGATATCTTACAATTCGAAAGGGTTCTTTCAAATCTATGAGTTGAATGTATCAATTAAAAAGAGAGAGAAAAAAAAAGGAAAAGGAGAAGGAAATGACCATTACAATCTTATCCTGGCATATTTAATGTATTAGATATCAATTAAAAAGAAAAATACTCCAATCCTACACAATTTTCCTCTCAACTTTCTCTCATTATGTCTAAAGACAATTTTCCTCACCATCATTTCCTCCTTTCGTTGATGGAAAATCGAGTGACTGCTCTGATATGATAATTAAGACTAAAATTCAGACACGTTGGAATGTTAACTATGCTAGTGCATATACGATAAACATTGGAATTTAGACACATTGGATTCTATATTTCTCTATAAACAAACATTACAAATTTTTTAATCGAAAACAACTTCAAAGCTTCATTTACGGAGTTACAAATAAATAATGCTCGTGCAACACGCAAGTTCACCACTAGTATGTGATAATAATGAAAATATCTTCCCACCAATATGCTGACATGTGGCATAAGGGAATGGCACGACACCGAGATGTCAAGTATACCTATGTGATCTAGGTATCGAAGTGGCATCCCTCGAGCTGCCGATGAAGACAATACCAAGGTGCCAACCCAAGTAATAGTACTCGAGGCGCCTGCAGACAGGACGCATGAAGCAAGAAAATCAAGAGAAAAGTACCTCGGCAGAGGACGGTCCAGTGAAATCACCTCGGGAATTGGTGTGACCAAACACCAGAAAACTAAGTCCTAAAGGAGACCGACTCCAATTAATACTCGAGTTCAAGCTCAAAGACAACCCGCATCGCATTCGTTCAATTTGAATTTGGTAAAGATCAAACTTTTACTAATTAAGCTCGAGCCCAAACTGCTCAATTAAGACTTGTTGGTTCAAGACAACCCTACCTTCAGGCTTCAAGTACTAAATTTAACGAGAGAATTAAATTTGTGAACACCAAAAGATGAGATTTTTTCAACTTAGTCCTCCAGATAGGGTTGTGCTAAATCCTGATGAGAGTTATATTCCCTTTTAAGTCATCAACTTTTTCAGCAGAAGAACAAAATGAAGCAAAGCAACATTCTTGGAGTTCATTTTTGAATCAAAGGGAGCAGAGCAGGTAGTTGACTTTTGCATTGCCTCTTATTACTGAAGGGCTTTTACATTCTAAAGACACCAAACTTGGTGGGTTCCGGCGGACGGTTCATGGAAGCAGAGATGCATAGACCTATGATTTTTCTAGTGTCAGCCGGATCGATGATTCCATCATCCCACAGCCTGGCTGTTGAGTAATAAGCATTCCCTTCCTTCTCATATGCCTCCACAACTTTTGTCTTGAATGATTCTTCCTCTTCCTTTGTCCACTGCAATACATTTTATTTGAATGTACAAGCAAATTAGTACAACCACGGTTTGGAACTCCAACTCAGATGCGCATTGTTTTCTTTCCGTTACCTGAATTCCTTGCTTTTTCTTGTTTGCCTTCTCTATTTGCGACAGCACACCGGCAGCCTGAATAATTTAGTGATGGATTCAGAACGAAATCGTATATACAGACTGCTAATAAGCTATAATGTAAGGTTCATAATCTATATTTGGCTTTTGATGGGCCTCATAATCATATGGTCAGAAAAAGGTGTACTAAAAAAATCAATAAACTTCACATTCACGTAAAACTTGACACTTGAGAGCTACCTGAGCACCACCCATCACGGATATTTGAGCATTTGGCCAAAGAAACATGAAATCGGGACTATATGCTCGACCACACATGGCATAATTTCCAGCACCAAAGCTTCCACCAACAATAATTGTAACCTTGGGGACCTGTGCAGACATTGACCGGAAAAGGAGAGCGGTAAAATAATCTAACTTTCATGAGTTCCCCATTATAATCATGATTCATGACTCATTGTTTTGAAGAGAAAAATGTTGATAATGAGTTACCCATTATAAACATGATTCATGCAAACTTTTAAAGCATTCTTCGCAGTAAGGAGAATAGAAAGTGTAGAATGCGAGAAAGAGAGTCAACCTTTGCACACGAAACGGCCATCACCATCTTTGCTCCAGACTTTGCAATACCATTAGCCTCAGATCTTGAGCCAACCTACACATGAGGAAAACACAGTGGAGATTACAACTACATCTACAACTTTCCAACTACCAGATGATGACTAGCATCAACAATATGAATTCCAATCTAGGGAGAACTCTGATTTGTCCTGAAATGCCCTTTTTCTAAAAGAAAAGCTATTAGAACCACATCAAAAGGACAGGAAGGCTAATTTAAGTTGTCTAAATGCAATCATTCATTTGCCCGGATTGGTTGTTCCGTTGTTGAATGAAAGAAAGTCAAGATTGACAAAACCTTGAATACCCAACCACTGGGAATTTTGAATCAAATAGCCTTATCTCACTACTCATGTGACACATTCTAGAATATACACTTGAAAGCTGGGCATATGAAACTTTTATCATAGTTTTTGATTATAATCCTACTATGAAAGCCAAAATGAAGTAAGAAGCCTCCTGAAATGATCAGTAGAAAGAGACCGCAGAGTGACATACCATAAACCCTGTGATGTTCTGAAGGAAGACCAAAGGAATGTTCCGTTGGGTGCATAATTCAATGAAATGAGCACCCTTCAAAGCTGATTCATTAAATAATATTCCATTGTTCCCAATTATTCCTACAGGCCGTCCAAAAATTCTAGCAAATCCTGTCACAAGAGTCTGCACGGACAGAATTGCAATCACAATTTTATATGACAGGGAATGCAGAAGCTGAAAAGTCAAGTGATATAAATGTCCTCACAGTGCCATACAATTTCTTGAATTCATCAAATTCACTGCCATCAACAATACGGGCAATAACTGATCGGATATCAAAGCTCTGCTTAAGGTCTACTGGTGCAATAGAACGAAGCTCTTTCACATCATATAATGGCTCTTCATAATCCAAGCTATTATTTTGTGATCCCATTGCCATGCTTTCTTTCCCAGCCATGTGCAGGTTCTTAACAATGTTCCTTCCAAGAGCAAGTCCATGCAGTTCATCTGTGAGAAGGCACAAATATCAACGATAAGACCAATAAAGGGGCTTGACCCATACATAGGCGTTCTTTTAGGCTTCAAAATAAAATATCTCATGTCCTAAAAAACCGATGTTAATTTCACAAATCAATTACCACTATATTGTATCAATAACTTATATAAACCTTCCACAATCAATTAACACCGTGATCAATACCTTGGGCAAAATAATCTGAAACTCCAGATGTCTTGCAGTGCACAGTAGCGCCCCCGAGATCCTCAGCAGTGACTTCCTCGCCGGTAGCAGCCTATCAAAACTTTTTTTTTTCTTTAGTGGGAAAGATAATTATAATATACATCCATAAATCATTTTACAAAGAAGTGAATTCATATTCCTAGGGCAAAATTAGCATGCATAATACATGTACAAAAACCAGCTTTATAAATTCTGCCACGCACAAAGAAAAACAAAAAAAATAATTATGTATGAGCACTAGAAATTGCTGCCTCAAGTATTATAGAACACCAGAACATCTAAAACTAACCTTCACTAAAGGGGGTCCAGCAAGAAATATGGTACCATTTCCTTTGACCATCACACTTTCATCAGCCATGGCAGGGATGTAGGCACCTCCAGCAGTGCAAGAGCCTAATACCAGTGCAATTTGAGGAATTCCTTCAGCAGACATGACAGCTTGGTTATAAAAAATTCTACCAAAATTATCCCTGTCGGGGAAGACCTCAGCTTGCTTTGGAAGAAAGGCCCCTCCACTATCAACAAGGTATATGCACGGTAATTTGCATTGAGCAGCAATTTCTTGTGCTCTAAGATGTTTCTTAACAGTTATGGGATAATAAGTTCCTCCTTTGACAGTAGGGTCATTCGCTACAAACATGCAAAGTCGTCCATGAACTGGACCTATTCCAGTAACTATGCCACCAGATGGTAATGGTTCTTCATATAATTCATGGCCTGCAAGCTAAATCCAAAAGGTTTAAATAAACAAGAAAATTTGATACAAACAAAATCCTAAAATATTTATCAAGCCTCCTTTTTGGTGAAGTGAATATGTGCTTAATCACCATCCACGTAAAAATTCCCTAGCACAGGCGAACATGTGGGTTAAGGTGCAGAGGTGTGACTTAGTGGTCACAAGTTCAAACCCCAGAAACAACCTTTCTACATATTAATATATTATGCAGGGGGATGTGCATACATCTTGCTTGTCCCCGAATCTGCCCACTATGGGAGTCTTGCGCATGGGAGTTATTTACTTTTTATGTAGATAACGACATTGATCTTGCCACTGGTTACTGAGCTTTTAGCTTATTTCGTTCATTATCCCCAAGTCGAAACCAACTAGTCCACCAAAGTTCTTGATCTATTGTATAAAATTTAACTCAACTAACTAAAATCCCCAAGTTTAGACCAGCATGCACTTCGAATCTTAAGAAACAATGCCGACTAGCACAACAAATAAATTAAATGACAATCTAAAACCTCCTCAATGAGATTGGACCCAAAGGTTGCAAGTAGTTGTGCATTATCTGAATTGCAGGCTACTGGCATGCATTATGATGGTACTAGACTAACATCCACATACCATGAACTAGGTTTAAAATGTAAACAACTCCCGTGCATAAGGCTCCCGCATTGAGCTGAGTTGGTGACAAACAAAATGTGTGCAGACCTTACCCCCACATAATATGTAGAGATGTTGTTTCAGGAATTGAATCAAAAACATACAGGTTGCACCCTTGCAACTTTACCACTAGGCCACATAAACTAAAAAATAATAATGAAAATCCCTCATGCTTCCTACATTTTCATCAACCATTTGAAATTAATTATGCACAACTATATTGATGTTATTTTAGAATTTAGATTCATCCGAATATGAGCATTAGAAACAGCAACTAGGAGAAAGCAAAACCTGAGAAAGCTCAAGGAAAGAAGAACCAGGATCTAGAAGACGATCAACTCGCTCTCTAGGCAGAAGCTTGTTCCTGCTCTGGTTCCTCTTCACAGCTTCCTCTCCTCCTCCAGCCAAAACCTAACACCAAATATAACCACATAATTCTCTTAAATATACACCGACAACGTGCATGTATACAATACATAAGAAATTTGTACTTTCTGGATGTGGGATTGCAGTTGAGAGATGAGGCTTTCCATGGCCATCGAGTTACGAGCAAAGGCCTCCGAGTTGCGATCCACGTTGTTTGGGAGGACTCCTGAGCTGAAGTTACATTTCTGAAGAAGTCGAATCTGGTTTGGGTTTGCTATGGTCCATGAATTCGAATTCAAGTAAGAAGAAGCAGTAGCAGATACTCCTCTCTTTGCTAAATTCCTTATCATTTTACGACTTCCGATTTTTTGACAATACCAAGCTAACACATTTGGCTCTTGATAGCTCCTTCTACAAAGATTGAGTGGAATCCACGTTTTCTACTCCATGAGAGAAGACAGGGGAAGGGTATATGTTAGTTATATATAATATTTATCACTTTTCTTAACATATGGTACGAATAAAAATATAAAAAAAAATTAATGTATGCTCAAGTATATTTGCATATATACATTTATTTCTTTTACGCATACATATATAGATGTGAGTATATTATCTATACATATCCAAATATAAATATATATGCAAATATTAGTGTACAGTTGGAACAAAACTACTGGAGGGTAGGGGTCCTCAAAGATTTTTTGTCAATCTTGTCGTCAACCATGACTACGTGATGGCTCTAAACGTGAAGGAATGAGATCACAAGGATAGTTTATCTTGGTCCTTTCTGACTGTCTACTTATATGCTTAACAAAGTTACAAAGGAGAGCGAAATTCTCAACATACCCAAAGATAGAAAGGATAGTTCCTCTAGCGTGTTTTTCCCTTTTAAAATGGTACAAGTTAGGAGGGGAGTGAGCTGGTAATGACAGCTAACCTTCACAAATGGGGAAAAAAAACACAACCATTTAAATAGAATCATCCAAGAGTCAAAGTTAATATCCTGCATCCTTCTATTCTCATTTCTCACCATATGATCCCACACCCACACATGTTTTCCAAGTCCTATGGTCGCAATGTGATCCCACACATGTTTTCCATGTCAAAAATCGCCTGCCATCCATTGCAGCAAACCAAAATCCTTTATCCTAAATTTTCTGTTCAACATACACCTCATACAAGCGTGATAAACATGTGAATAACGGGTAAATCTGACCAATTTAATTTCTTTTGAGAATCACATGATAGATAAGCATAGTAAAGCCCTCATAACAATTCCATCAGCAAATGTTCCAAGCATCTACAATGCATAAATCAGAGGTGTCACGAAGCACCAACTACACTTGTTAGTGAAGTTCTTCTTTCAATTGTTCCAACAAGCCCTTAGCTTTTGGCTTTACTACTATGGTGTGTTGGTCATATTGCTTTTACTTCCCTATTGAAGTTATTTATATGTGAAATCTTTCAATAGGCAAGCTTCCCAAGAATCAAAACCCAAAATTCAAAACACAATTTTATTCTCTTTAACAAGTCTTTTGCAGAGACCCAAAACTTTCGAAAAGCTGAGAACTTCAATCATCAATTAACAGAAACTGGTACCGGAGACAGAGTCGTAGAAAGTACCTCCCATTGAAGATCATAGCGGCGGCCGGCTGCTTTGGAGTTCTGCTCTTGGTCCCCCGGAAACAAAGATCGAAAAATAAACCCAGATACCCACTCTAAGGAAAAAGAGAAATCAAATTGAAAGAACCAAAACAGGACAGCGAAGAAAGAAGAGTAGTAGATGGTAGACAGCAATCGCTCTTATAGAGAGAGCGGGATACAAACCATACATGTTTATGAAAGAATCAAACAATAATTCAGAACCCGATGACGATAAGAGTTTTTTTTATTATATATATACGTGTACAGGATAAGACGTTTACAGGATAAGACGTGAACATATATATGGGTGAGTTTGGTAAGGTTTTTGTAGTAGCATTTATATTACTTTATAATATAAATGCTACTTTCATCTGAACAGGTATTTTTTTGGTACATAACACATTTTTTAATAGTATTTTCTATTACTTTTCATATGCTATTTGAAAAAACAATTTTGATAGCATTTTGATTCTTTTTCCAATTATATCCTTAGTATTTCATTATTATTCTCATTATACCCCTAAAAAGATATTCCCTCTTTACCCATGTCTTTAATTTATTTTAATTCGTTAAATAAATTAAATAACTACTGTAACTACTGTAATTTATTTTTAATAAATTAAATATCTTTAATTTATTTTAATTCATTATATGAATTTTATAAATTAATATTTATGTTTAGATACAATCAGTTATATTTTTCTTTTACAACTAAAATGTAAAATACCCTTACACGTAATTTATTCAATATGCTATACAACACAAATGTTAACAATAAAAGTTCAACCAAACACCTATCCAGCATTCAAGCAGCATATCTGCTACTAAAATTGTCCAACATTTCTGCTACCATCATTTCTGTTGGCATATCTGTTACTTTATAAATGCTCTACCAAACTAGCCCTATATATATATAATTAAGTTTACAAAACAAAATTTCAAATTTACAACAATCTATTACTATAAATTTACACCAAATTAATAATGATTAACCTAAAATATCTCACTTAGAGAGAAACCATCAAGAAAAACACACAAAACCAGACAAAGAATCGCATACAAGAACGAAAACGATCAGTGTGCTACACAATAGAAATCATGACAACCATGAAAATTATAGTGAAACAGATAGTCAAAGATGGGTTTGTGTGAACCTTGGAGAAATTGATGTTTTTGCTCCGCAAAAGCCTCTGAAATTCCAATGATTCTTCCTCCTCTCTCTTAGTGACAAAGCGATATGAACAATCCAAGCGAAAGAGAAAATCAGGGGAGACAATTCAATGGGTTTTTTTAGAGAATAAGTAGTAATCAAACGAGTGATTAGTAATCCCTAAAATTAATAAATTCAAAGAGAGAACGTAGAAACAAGAAGTACCCTTTAAGAGATTCAAAATTTGGATAAACCACTTGAAATTCTTGGCTTTCTTTAAAATCTATTCTCCAAGAAATCTGGGTGGAATCATATACCGATTAAAAGTCCCACAGAGCACACCGAAGAAACCAAGAACTCCATCAAGAATAGTACATATACTCTAACAATACATATTTTTAAGATTTATTTATATTTAGGGGATATTAGGAAATAGGAATTTCATATAGGATATGGATGTAAATAAAAAAGATTTTAAAAATGGTGTAAATTTTAAAATATTTGTGGTGTAAATAAAATTAATTTAATAATAAAAGTTATTTAAGATAAATATTTATTTTTCGTTTTTCTGTTAAACCGAAATTAGACTAATTTCAGTAATTTGTTGCGTTTGAGGTTCAGTGTGGATTTTTTTTTTCCACTTCTCCCTTGTCAATTTGAGCGGCAGCGGCTACTACGGAAGGGCCAGTAAGCAATTGTTAATGGAGTCGGTGTCGAGTTTGTTATCAGCACCACCTCCTTCTGCTTCTGCTTCTCTCAGGTTCTATTCTCCTAAGCTCTGTACAGTTGCGTTCTCTGCATCATTTGCTTCTGTCTCGTCCCCACAGAGAAAACCACCCAAACCGCGAAAACGCTCTGCCGAAATTATCAAAACCGAGTCTCCAACAACAACAACCACCAGTTCAGATGCAGCCGCCACCTCCTCCTCCACCTCCATTCCTCCCAAGAAGGTATTTTCTTTTTTGTGCTAAATGAAAAAATAGGGATATCTTTTTGTGTAGTTGGGTAGTGAAAAAATGGTAATTATAGATAGTTATTAGAAACAAAAGGAAAGACAAGTAGTTTAAAAATCAAATGGTGGGTTTTCCTTGGGGTGTTTCGACGGCCTAATGTTTACTGCCCTGCTAGGTGTGAATTGTTCTCTTTGGCAGGTTCTTGTTCCAATTGGGTTTGGCACAGAAGAAATGGAAGCTGTTATTATGGTTGATGTTCTGCGGCGTTCAGGTGCACAAGTGACTGTGGCATCAGTGGAGCCACAGCTTGAGGTTGAAGCTTCAGGTGGCACTAGACTTGTTGCTGATACCTTTATCTCCACCTGCTCTGATCAGGTTTTCGATCTTGTGGCATTGCCGGTTAGTACTTTAATGACCTCAAGTTTTCTTTTGGTGTGTGTATATATATAGTTCATCCAAATGCACTTAATCAGTGAGAGTTTCAAGTAGTTATTCCAATTTAATGACTTGAAGCAATAATTTATGTTGGTATAAATGAATATTTTTAACTCGAAGTTACAAACTCTGTGATCAATAATTAGTGGCCAAGAGTAATGAAGATAGGCACTGGGTATGAGGTATACTGTTGAAGAAATAAGCAATCTGGACAAGGAAATCATTGAATGTTATTAGCAATTGAAATGCCTTAAGCAGAGAGAACAATGAACAATGAGATCTGTGTTGGTTCTGGGACTTCAGGTGTCATTATAATATATCCGGTGAATTGGTTTGCCTGTCTATTTCATCTAGTGCTTATTTCATTGTTTAAGGGTGGAATGCCTGGCTCAGTGCGATTAAGAGAATGTGAAATCCTCAAACAAATTACTAGCAGACAGGCTGAGGAGAAGAGACTATATGGAGCAATATGTGCTGCTCCAGCTGTCACGCTTCTGCCATGGGGCCTCTCAAGAAAAAAGCAGGTAGGCTACTTCATTTGAATGTGAAATTTTTTTGATGAATAGATTCATACAAATAAGGTTTGGTTTGCTAATTTTTCTCTACTATGTGATGCTAGATAACATGTCACCCTGCATTCATGGACAAACTCCCAACTTTCTGGGCTGTGAAATCAAATATTCAAGTTTCAGGGGAGCTCACAACAAGCCGTGGACCTGGAACTTCTTTTGAATTTGCTTTATCTTTAGTAGAGCAGCTTTTTGGCGAGAGTGTTGCCAGCAAGATTGGAGAATCGCTAGTATGATCTTCTTCTAATATATTCATTTTCCGGTATATTTGCCCGGTATACTTTAGCTAAGTTGCTATATAGATGTCTTGTATGTCAATAAAAGTTCTTTGCTGTTAGAAGTCCTGTCCAAGCAGAACGTATGGTCCCTTTCCTTTTTTGTTGTGCTTGCATGACATCAAGGATTTGCAGCTTAGACTCTTAGATGCCTTAAAATGTTTTACATCTAGGAGACTTTAATATTTAGTTGGTAGCCTGGTCATTTTGTTTAACACTGAGAGACCTCATGTACAGATGAGTGAAAGTTGAGTTTAATGATATGTATTATCCCAGCTGTGACAATGCTTCACTTGGCTATAAAAACATAATCTCTTCATAGAGAAGGACGTTCACAAGGAGGTACGACAAGTACACGAATATGCCGTTACTCTGGAGGGCGTAAGTATATCGCATTTCTCCTGGGTTTCATAAGATTATTGTCTCTGTGTGTAAATCAGGATGTCCTCCTGCATACTTTTGGCTGGCACATAAACACTCAATTCTGGTTATCTGGCTCTATTTTTTGTTAGCTTCATAAAAGCTTTTTGTCCTCAGATGTTGATGTCATTTATAAATTAGTAGGAATTTAGTTACTGGAGTGAACATGGTAATTGGTAATGTAATTAGGATGGTAGAAGTTAAGGTTTCTAGCATTGTGGATGTCCCTTAATACTCCTAAAAGTAGGGGGGTAATACTCTCCAAGAAACAATTTTGACAGCCCATACTAGATGAGGTTCGCAAATGCACAGATTATAATGGTAAAAAGAAATTGAGAATTTGTTTTGGGTGGGACCGTGGGGGTCATTAATAAATGTTTTTTGGCTATATGTTTAGGAACTTCTTTGCAACTTTTGACTTACCATATGTAGCAGCAAACTCATCTTTCATTTAATCTTGTTTTTTCTCTCATGTGTTCTAATTTTTCGCCTCTTAAGATGCAGTATGGCTAATCAAATGTAGCTAATGATTTTTTGCCTCCTTTATTAGATGTTGCACAGAGCTGATAATAGAAAGAAAGAGTTCAACAGTGTTGAATGGTCTGTTAATCACACCCCTCAAGTAAGCCAATCTTTGCTCTTGTTTCTGTTCATTACAAGCTTCTATTGACATTTTTAAAAAGAACCATAAGCGATGTAGGATTCTGCAAATGCAGGATGATCTGATTTATAAATTTATGTCGTTTTCTATGGTAATAATGCTTTCACTTATAAGTGCTTTTTCTTGTTTTGAAGTGTGATCATCAAAAAGATGTATTGCCTGCATTGCCCAAAGTCTAAGGTGTTGCATCATCATTGAAATATTACAGGTTCTCATTCCTGTTGCGAATGGTTCAGAGGAGTCGGAAGTAGTAACTATTGCAGATATTTTGCGCCGTGCAAAGGTGGAAGTTACAGTTGTTTCAGTTGAAAGATCTTTACCTATCTTGGCATCTCAAGGCACAAGAATTATTGCTGACAAATTAATTGGTGATGCTGCGGGCTCAATATATGATATAATTATTCTTCCGGTGAGATGAACCAAAATTTACTGGCATTATTGGCTTGCCTTGCATTCTCTTCAATATTGATGCCGCATTTAGAGATTTTCCGTTGGTATTTGAATTCCCCACTTTTGACATCAATATTTTTGAGCAAACAAAGCTTAAAAAAAAATTCAATACAATTGAAAATTGGAAGGGTAAATAAAATAAGGTCATAGTGTGGAACAAACCGATGAAATGAATATTGAAGTCGTGAAAGGATGTATAGAAGATTTTTTTTGTGAGCCGAGCTTATGTTATAATTTGATATTTTGATGTGTATGTGCCTACCTTTTGGTTGATTTGAAAGCATTTGCCGTTGATATTTTCGCATTCTCTAGATCATTTCCTTGGCTTATTGAATCTTTTCGCAGGAAGTTAATTTTATAGGATGGTGGTATCCATTTTAATTTACAAATTTGTATACGCCTTTTTAGCTAATATCTTTTGAGCTTAAATGTTATTTTTTCCAAGTTATTCCCCCTATCTCTTCGGTTTTGAGACTTTAAAGCTGTGCATAATTTGTACTTTCAGGGAGGAGTTGCAGGGGCCGAAAGACTGCAGAAATCCAGGATTCTAAAAAAACTGCTTAGAGAACAGAATACTGCTGGAAGAATCTATGGAGCAGTGTGCTCTTCGCCAGTGGTGTTGGATAAACAGGGTTTGCTGAAGGTACTTTCCAACTTGTTGAATTCTTCCTGCGTCGAAGACCATATGTTTAAATTTATGTTCCGTCATTGATTGCAGGATAAACGAGCCACTGCTCATCCTTCTGTCGTAAGCAAACTAACCAATGAAGTTATAAATGATGCCAGAGTAGTCATCGACGGAAAACTAATCACGGGCCGAGGATTTGGTACCGTCACTGATTTTGCGATGGCCATTGTAACCAAGCTTTTTGGTCTGGCAAGGGCAAGGAGTGTTGCTGAAGGCCTTGTTTTCGAGTTACCCAGAAGTTAAGAAGTCTAATATAGAGTCCCTGTGGATGAAAGCAATCTTAAACGACGAAGACAAGATTCTCCCGTCCGACTTGCATCAGTCAGTAAACTGGAAATTTTCCTATGAAGAGGTCTGAGGAATAGAAAAGCTTCCTATCTCCTATGGGAACAATGCCAAATGTGCTCCGCTTCAAGAGCCAATAAAGTTCATGCCATTGCTGATTGTCATATTGCATTTCCCTCCTTTTGAAGTTAAGATAAGAGGATGGCATTGGCTCTGTGAAAGGTCCGAGATTAATGTTGTATTTCTGTGGACATTTTCATTGGGAGAAAATTGTATGATCTTGAACATAAAGATGCCTTCCAACTATAGGGAGGAGTACTCATTTAATTTGCAAAAATGATGAATGATTTTCATTTCCCTATTGATTAGTAGTGTATCAATTATTGCGGAAAGTCTCACATCGTTAAAATAAAGATTTAATGTACATGCTATAAACTTGTGGGTTTTCTTAGTAAGACATATTTTAAAGTCACATTAATCCGTGAGTCCTAAAAAGCTCTGGAAGCCTCGTAATTGGTTGATTTTGGATTTGGGTTGGGGAAAATGGACATTGTCTTACAAGGGTGCTTCTATTTACACACTCTTATCATGCTAACTTAAGACCTCTACTAAATAGGCTTTCTCAAATTTCTTTATTGCACTTGATTTTATTCATTGAATGTGACATTTTACAGTTTGTTGTCAAATCAAATATGCAATCCGTGACTTTTTTTATAAATTTTATAATGATTTTGTTTTGAATTAATTTTAATGAATATATATTTCTTTTGGTATTTTTATTAATAAACCAATAAAAAAGACAAGATTCACCTGACTTTGTTGAGTGTTTGTTCAAAATACAATCATCAATATTCTTTTTTTTGCAGGTTCAATTATTTTGCTACACTCCAAATTTTACTATTATTTTTTCTTTTATTTTTATAGTCACGCAGCTTTTATTCAATCTGCATCTTTATTAAGTATTTATTCAAAATTTGTCAATAACTGCAATTATTACAAACATACAAGTACAATATTAACTCCAATAATTTAATAAATAAAATTACATTATCACTCCAACGAAATTAACTATAAAAACTTTTATCATTGTTAATTCTTTCAACATGTCTAGTTTTTTAGATCTGAGTGGTCTTTCTTAAATTTTTAGTACATCTTCTCTTTTATGAGTATAAAATAAGGATAATGATATTCGATTATGGGCTCAAGATTTGCATTTATCTAGCGGATGGTCAAGTGAGGTACTTTTATACCAATTTCATACTTACAAAGGCATGTATATACACACACATATAGACTGTTCACATATGTTTAATGTTCCTTACCATAATCAGCATGATCGATTGAACGTCATGAAACAGAAATCATAAGAGAACATTTAGACAGAAAGTTGATTACACAGAGCAATTTATAACATATACGATAAGAATAAATGTACAAAAAATTTATATCGTATACTAATCATGTTCTTTTTTTATAGGTGTTTAATTATCGTGACGATTTAATTCAATGGGCATGATCTATTGCACGTGTGTTTGGATTCATTAAAATCAATTTAAAATAAAATCATTATAAAAGTTATTAAGAAAGTCACGAGTTGCATATTTCATTTGACAAAAAGCTGGTTAAATGTCACATTCGAGGAATAAAAACAAGTGCAATAATTTTTTTTGTAAAAACCTATATAGTAGAGGCCTTAAGTTAACAAAATAGGAGTCTGTAAATAGAAGCAGCCATCTTACGATGATAGTCAAGTTTGGTTTGGGCAAGTGAGTCCATTGATGTTTCCTAAAAGTGGTATCAGAACCTGGTTGTTTAGTTTGAAAGTGCTTTGTAATTGTGGGATTCCTAGTTCCACTTGATGGGCTTGACCCCGACTCACAAATGAGGAGAAAATTGTTGAGAAAAATCTCACGTCGCGAAAATAAAGATTTAATGGACATGTTATAAGCTCAGTTTCGTTGATTTACATTTGGCTAAGTTTTTATTTGTTGTCAAAATAAGTTAGTTTATACTCTGTGAGGTGTTTGGTAAAACTTATACGCTAATTTATAAGCTGTGAAAAGTCTAGACAAAAAAAATGAGAACGCTATAAATCATTGTACTTTGTTATTTTATAGTAAATTTCTTTATTTTTATCATAATATTTTTATTAAATTAAATTCAATTTTAATTTTAATTTTATAAATTAGAAGACATTTTTATATAAATAAAATAAAATAATAATTAAAAATTTTATAATATTATACATACAACATGATCTTAATGAAAGAAAAGAAAAAAGGAAAAAAAAAACAAACAAAAGTTATTTTATGATTTTGGAGCTTATTAGCTAGTTTATCTAGGACATTCAAGGCTATTAGTAAGACGTACTTTAAAGTCGTGAACCATGAAAGCTTTGTGATGAGTTGGGTTTTGTCCCTAGAAGCCTTGTGATGGGTTGGGCTTGAGAAAGCCTTGTAGTTTGTTATGTTATGGTAAATTTCTTTATTTTTATCATAATATTTTTATTAAATTCAATTTTAATTTTAATTTTATAAATTACAAGACATTTTTATATAAATAAAATAAAATAAAAATTTAAAAAGTTTATAATATTATATATATACAACATATGATCTTAATGAAAGAAAAGAAGAAAGGAAAAAAAAGGAGAACAAAAAAAAACAAAACAAAAATTATTTTATGATTTTGGAGCTTATTAGCTAGTTTATCTAGGACATTCAAGGCTATTAGTAAGACGTGCTTTAAAGTCGTGAGCCATGAAAGCTCTGTGATGAGTTGGGTTTTGTCCCTAGAAGTCTTGTAATGGGTTGGGCTTGAGAAAGCGGACACTATCTTATAACGATAGTCAAGTTTGAGCCAATAAATCCATTGGTGCTTGCTAACATCAACATCCCAAAACTCCTTATCACCTCCACATTCCAGAAATTTGTAAATACCCACTTAGCTTGATAAAAAATATACTGACATGAGGTAAACAAATTTCTATTATTTGTCTCAAATCAAGATGTATAGCAGTGTCATATAACAAAGCATACTTCTTGTTACAGTACTCCACAGCCTCACTGGTAAAATGAGAAGCAAACAGAGCGCACAAGGATATAAGGTTTGATCTGCATCTCTGAACTAGTATAGTGCATGATACACAACTGAACCACCTAATCTCCTACTCAACTTCTACCTACTGTTTGAAGTACAAGACAAGTCACAGATGCACAGTCCAACACTATCTAGAGAAGTTCTACAGCCTTCAAACCAAATTTACTCTACCAAGGGCCTGTACATGTCCTCCTCAAGCCTTGTCTTTTAAGTCCCCACGGCCGATGGACTGACTCTATAATCTGCAGAAAGGAAAGACAAAAAGAAAGAGCAGGATGATGGTGAGAGCTCATTAGAAGTATATGTTTCAACTCGTGATTTTTAAATATGTAATTAGGAAACAGACCCTTGTATTATCAATAGATTTTCCTAACTGCGCCAGAATTGGTGGAAATTTCAGTTTTATGGCTCACTAGCAACTTCTACTACTGTAATTGTTTTCCAATTTTGGCCGAGAGATTAACTGGTTGGTCCAACAAGATTTCGAGCCAAGCATTTAAAAAGACACGAGGCAGAAGAGAACAAGAAAAGAAGATGAGTAAAAAGCATAGCTGATTTTAGTTGGAAGAACCAGCAGTATCAATACAATTAATTGATGAAGTATATATTCATTTTATTGTTGATCATTTTTGACGTGTGAGCAGATGCAAACCGTCAAAGTTCAAACCTGTTCGGAATCTCAAGGACAGACTACCACAAGGCAGTTTAGGCCAAGAGCTCCTTTTTTTTAACTATTCATGTTGATAAAGGCTACCATGGTTAAAAAGGAATAACAGAACAAGCACTTCTATAGAGCGGAAAAAATCATTAGTTGTTTGTATAGGAGTGTGACTTATCAATGGAACATCCAAAACAAGTTACCAGGATTCCAGCAAGGAAACGGGTATGGTTTCTCTATACTTCTTGAACAAAAAGAAGAGAACTGCTGACAAATAAAAGCGAAGTCAATGACAACAGTGGCGTGATGCATACCTGATTTTTCTGCATTTCCATAATTTCCACCTGCAGCAAACAAAGTTCAGCAGCTCAAGGAAGGCTCTCCAAATAAAGGCCTGAAAGTTAAAACTTAGGAAAGAACAGACCTGTTTTCTCTGCAGTTCTTCATTCGATTCTTTAAGTTTTGCAATTTCTGCTTCCAATTCCAAGGTATAGGCCTGCCAGAAACCAAAAGAGGTAACTACCATAAATAATTGTTTGCTTCAAAGAAACAAAATTACGATTAGCAAACTAGCTTAAATTGACCTTGGTGTGAAAGTATATTATGAATTTCTAAAACTCATTTTGGTTTAACAAGCAAATATTTGTTTTCTGAGTTGCAATAAATAAATTTATTTATCGTGATCTGCACATAAAACCACCATTGTACCCATTCCAGATGCATGCTTTATACGAGTCCTAAAGGAGAAGCGTATCAAGGAAACTAGATAAACCAAAAACGCAAAAATCTCCACCTGTTCGAGATTCTATTTCAAGTTATTGCCTACAATCTTCAGGAATGGCATCATTCTCTTAGCTTCCAGAGACCGCAGTACATAAATTTTCAGGCAGCGGGCATGTTGACGAGAGAAAATAACCAATGTTAACCAATAACCACAAGTAACATCAAGAACACAACTACGGCTGATTTTTACTGCCCTGACAATTTCAAACTGGACTAATCTTAAGTCTATCCTTTCTTCAAATGATTACTGATACGAGTAATCTTTCAGGAAAAAAAAATTAGTTTCTTTAAAAATGGCAAGTACAAACTACATTTTCACTAACCACTAGTACATCTAATTAAGACAAAAAAATGTGCGCAAAACAGTGTCTCTGGACTTCTATGATATGCATGAAAGGTATCTATCGGACATTCAAATTTCAAAAAACCATTACCACGAGAGTTGACATATTTCCTTTCAACAGTATCTTAGATGAAAAGAACGACGAAATGAAGGGTTGATACAATAAAAAACATAGGAAGTAATTTGCAAAAGCAGAGATATTTATAATGGCTTAATCACCAAGCTCACCTGCTTCCGAGCTCTCGATCTTGCAGCTGACTCCCTGTTTTTAATCATTCTCTTTTTCCTTCTCTCAACTACTTTCTCTACAGCAGGGTTGGCTTTTCTTCCCCGGGTAAACACATAAGGTACCGGTGATAGTGTGTCTACATTATTCTTTGCAATCACATCAGGTGATAACTGACCTGCTGGAGATCCTGAGGCAACAGTAATACCCCCAGCTCCTAAACCAACCATCTTCATTCCCCCACTCTCCAACCCAGAAACCTGGGCCAAATTATTGTTCAGAGAGGGGTCTACTGTGCCAACAGCTGAGGGCCTTACTGATGGGCTAGCAAGCTGAGCACTGCTCGCCAAATGCATAGGAGAGGAAAACGCCACGGTTGCTTGGTTAGGAAATATTGGCTGCTGATGACGTTGCTGCAAGGGCTGATGGTGGTGCAGCTGCTGCTGTTGCTGCAGCAGCAACTGCTGAGGGTATTGCTGAGATGATCTGATTCCACCATCATTCAGTGCGAAACTATGAGGTTGGAGAGGAACTGAATTATTATTTTCCATCATCCGATTAGCTACTAGACCATTGTTTTGATTGGCCTGTTGAAACCCAAGAACCAAACCAGCATTGTTGTTGGGTTTTGACAATTCAGCATAAAATCCACTATCAATAGGCCTTCCAATTTGTTGCGTATCTTCTCTTGCAACTCCTGCCCTCGCCAAGAACTCCTCCAAAGTCATCTCTCCCAAAGTCGGTTGTCTTTGTGGCATATTTGATCCTCCTCCCCCAACAGTACTCCCATCCTTAACACCAACAGTTTCTTTCATGAAGTCCCTCCAAACCTCATCGACAGTTTTTTGACTTAAGGTCCTTGGCAAAGTTAATGATCCTTGCCTCTGCAAGTTCCCACCAGTGACATTTCCTTCAGCGCCTCCAGCTGCAGATGTCACTGCTTGACCTTCTTCAGCAGTCCATATACTTTTCAAAAGTTCATCCATGTTCATTGATCCAAAATCCTTTCCAGGTCCACTGAAGGTGTTCTGTAACTCATCAAATGTCAATGAGTACAACGAAGACTGTCGAGTCAATGTAAAACTGCCCGGTGACTTCCCACTATTCCCTTCTCCCAGGGGCATATCACCAAAGCTTTTGAAGTTTAAATGAGACCCCATAATTGAAAGTCCTGAATTGGTGCCAATAGCTGAGCCAACCTAGTAGTTCTTTATCTTTTCCCAATTGAACCCAATTCTATGAATTTAGCAGTCTTCAAATCATGATCCAATCATTCAAAAAGCCCAAAAAAAGATGAGTGCAAAAAAGATGTGGGTAAGTAACAGAGAATATTTACAGTAAATAATTTTAGAACCCAGATTAAATTAACTAGATACTTAAGCTGGAAAATTGGAAAGGATATTGCAGAAGACCATTAAAAAAACACCCATCATGAAAATGAAACAGTCAAATTACAGCGTCAAGAAGATAAAACCATGGAAAATCATACTCCATCAAAATAAATCAATCTGAGCAAGAGCATATCATCAAAAATAATTTTGTCAGTCGATTCCAAGATATGAGAAACCAAAATTTATTCACAGATTGAAACAGAGTAAACACTAAAAACCACTAAACCTCAAAGTTTCAACAAATCTTTCTTACAAAAGAAGAATCAATAGCTGCCGTTCCTGTAAAATCTGAGCGAGCAGCTATCGTCCTCGATGTTGTCCGTTTTAGATCCAAAAATCTCATCGAAACTGAAGAGTAACTAACAACAACTATCTTCCGTAAAAATCACTTGCAAATTAAAATTTTACACCCAAATTAAGAAGCAAAAAAAATTCTAATCCAAATCAATATACTTCCTTCAATTCATCAAAAGAAATAACAAGATGAAGAAAATGTTAATGCAAGAAGAGCGAAAAACAACCTAATTCAAATTCAGTACAGTTACTATTGAACATCACTGTAAAAAAAAAATAACAATCTAATTCAAATTTATCGCGCTTTTACCTCGCTTTTCCTTTTTTTTTTTCTCCTCTGAGGAAAATCGGGAAGTGTCCTTTCTCCGAGCTCGGGTGGCCTGGTCTTCGATGGAGGCGACAAGTGTCTATTGCCGCCACAACACAAGTCGCCTATTTAAGCAACTCCAAGTCTCCAGCTTTTCTGTTTTTCCAAATTTTTTTTAATTTCTTTTTTTAAGACAATTGCCAACGTAGGTCGCGCAACGTGTACGAATCAGAGAAGGCCTTGAGAAATGATGTGATGTGTAGCCAATGGAAGCGTGATAGGTGGGAGGATTAGGACCGTTGGATCTGGCTTCCCGACAAAGGCAATTGAAATGGCAATTGTTTATTGTTAGTGGGTATGTGAGGTCTCAATGAATGTAATCATAAGATCTGTTTATAATGCATAGAGGATATTGTCCAAATCCCTGTGATTAGGCTTATGGCGTGCCTTCGATATAAGTTAGCCACGTGGGCGGCTCGGGTTAGCTGGAAAAGTCAAGGTTTATGATAAACATGAATATATAATGATTTAATAATAACTAATCAGCTTATAAAAATCCACAAGTTAATTTAATGGTCCCCCCTTACGAACACAGATTGACTCTTCAGGCTCTGAAACGGTAGTTTTTGTCATCTTGTGTTGAACTTTGATCATAATATGTGATGTGGCTTGCTTTTTTGGGAAGGAATTTAGTTTTTTATTTGGACATTATATATTTTTTTAATTTTTTCATTAAATATTTGAAGTTAGTTGTATGGCTTCAAATTTTATAATTTTATTGACGATGCAACGGTTGCATGCTTCTTTTTATTTTTTTTTCATTATTCGAGTAAATTGTATATTTTAAATCTAGGTAAATCTTCAACTTTTTTTTTTTAAGGATAAACACACCCTATAATTCATTAAGTTGGAACAAACCAAACAACTTGTCTAGTAAATACAACTATTCACCGTTCAGACTCTAAAGAAAGCCAAAGACAAAAAAAATTAAATAATAAAACCATTGATATTCCTAAAATAACCCTCATGAATTAATGAGGGCCACGTGACGGAAAGAACGCGAGAAAAGCTGTGGCTGAAGGTGAACCGAAGGGTGTACTTCGGTTCTTAGCCGAAGTATACACTTCGGTACTACAAGCAATGAGATGCTTCGGTTCAACCGAAGTGTCCATCTCAGTGGATGACGAAAGGGGCTACTTCGGTAAACAAGGTTTAGTTATAGAAGAGTCCTACTCCCCTTTGGAAAGGGATACGGATGGAATTTACCATCCGAGAAACCCTCTGGAAAACCAATGAGAGAGAGTCTGACTCCTACTACAACTCAAACACTTCAAACTCATATAAAAGGGGAACCTCTGCCCTCAGGTAAGCTATCTAACTCCTGCACTCTAAAATACTTACTGAGCAAGAGGCAACGCTCGAAGCAACGAGCCATCCTCCTAAGTTTAGTACTGTACTGACTTGAGCGTCGGAGAGGTCCCCCCGAGTACACCCTCGGGGCCCTACCGAAGCTTACGTTCGCTTCTTGTGCAGGAAGGAAGGAAGAGATCACGTACCCGCAAAGGAGAAGCTAGTTATTCATGCTCAGTCTGACTTGGCTGATCCGTCTAATAGGGTAGACCTGTTTCAGACGTCATCAGTTTGGCGCCGTCTGTGGGAAAGAAGGTACACTTTCCCAAAGAAACTCACAATGGTCAGATCGAGAAGGAACGTCGCTACTACTTCAGAAACAAGCCGTCGAGTTGCTGACCCTAATGATCCCCACCGGGAACAGGGTGATCACCCCCGTCAGGAGGTAGAACGCCAGGGGGATGCTGCTGACCGAACCAATCGACATAACCGGGAAGCCGAACCGTCCCAAGTACCTTGCACTCAGGAACAGTTCCAACAACTCTCTCATCAGGTGCAAATGTTGACCGAACTAATCATGAACCAGCAGTCACAAGCGAATCAGCCTGGAGGTCGACAAGAAATTCCCCCACAAAACCAAGAAATTCGGGATAATGAGGAAGTAAGAAGTTCGCACTCCGATAAATCTAAAGAAACAACCAGGAGAGTGAACCCCGAGGGTACTGTTGGAGAAAGTACTAGAAGGGGAACAAACTACAATGAAGATGTCGGCCGACACCTAGATGAAATGAACAAAAAGATTGCAGCACTACAAGGAGTGTCCCCAATGGAGGGAGTGTGGGACAGTACGTTAACACCCTTAGCTTCGGAGATACTTGAAGCTGAAATGCCACGTCACCTTATTGTTCTAAAACTGGAGAAGTATGAAGGGTTGACTGACCCCTGTGACCATATCCAGGGTTTCAAATCAATGATGGAGTGTCGGGGGGCAAATGCCCTCATAATGTGTAAGATCTTCCCATCAACCCTTTTCGGGCCAGCAAGAACATGGTTCAATCAATTACCAAGACATAGTATAACTAGTTTTGGGGACTTGTCCGAGAAACTTACCCTTCACTTCTCCGCCGCACGTAGAACAGCAAAGACAAGTTTAGACCTGATGAATCTAGACCATGAGCCAGGAGAATCACTTCGATCTTTTCTTGCTAGGTTCAACAGAGCATGCTTGGCGATCCCATATGTCCAAGTAGAGGTAGCTATTTCGGCCCTAGTAAGAACGGTAAGGGATGAAGCATATGTACGTTCATTAACAAAGAAGCGTCCGAAGAGCATGGGAGAACTCTACGCTAGGGGGGATAAATTCATGCAGTCTGAGGACATGATGAAAATTTCTCAGTTCTATTCTTCCTCGACCCCTGCCAAAAAAGGCTCGAGCGCCTTGGGAAAGACTGAGAAAGACTTACCCCCTCCAAGCAAGAAGCAAGGAAGAGTAGAAGGAAAGAATGACAAGAGGAAGGATGATCAGTCTGGTAGGAAGAGTAGGAAGACTGACCAGGGTCCAGTCCCTCGGTATAGTTCCTATACTCCTCTTAATAATTCATTGCATAATATCCTTCTTGAAATAAGTAACAGGGATATAATGAAGTGGCCTAAGAAAATGAGGGCCCCGGCAGAAAATCATACTTCAGATAAGTATTGTCTGTTCCATAGGGATCATGGTCATGACACTGAAGAATGTAGGCATCTCAAGGATGAGATTGAAGGCCTCATTAGGAGAGGCTACCTGAAGCAGTTCACTTCAGATAGAGAAGAAAAGAGGAGAAGAACCGATAGTGATGATAAGGATAACAACCGAAGGAGACAAAGAAGAAGGGATAGGTCTCCTCGTCACCAAAGGGGGACTGCTGGGACAGTTGGAGTTATTGTAGGAGGTCTGGCCGCAGGAGGAGAAAGCTCCTCAGTAAGAAGGGCTTATGCTCGAATAAATGAAGTAAGTAAGGAAAGAAAGAAGCCAAGAAGGGATGAAGAAAAAATTACTTTTTCAGAAAAAGATGCTGAAGATATCCAGGATCCATATGATGATGCCCTAGTCGTAGAAGCAGTCATCGCCAACTTCACGGTGAAAAAGGTTCTGGTGGATAATGGAAGTGCTGTAGATATCTTATTCTATCACGCCTTCAAAGAGATGAAGATCTTAGAAGAAAAATTGAAGAACTTTTCGGTTCCTTTATATGGGTTCGCAGGGGAATCCATAATTCCCAAGGGAGTCATATCCCTACCTGTTACTCTGGAAACCTATCCAAGGACAGTTATGCATATGATCGATCTTCTTGTAGTAGATGTTCAATCCCCCTACAATGCCATCAGTGGCAGACCATTGCTGCACAAGGTTCGGGCGGTGGTCTATACTTACCACCTCAAAATGAAGTTTCCAACTTCTAATGGGATAGGAGAAGTGAGACGAGATCAGAAGTTAGCTCGAATGATGTACTATACGGACTTGAAGGACAAGAAGAAGACCTCCATATCAGTTGGAAGCTTAGATGTTCGGGAAGAAGAGAATATACTGAAGCCAACACCGGTTGAAGCACTTCTTCCAATAATTGTGGAGAAAGGAACTGAAAAGAAGTTATTTCTAGGGTCTCTGTTAAATAAAAAGTTAGCTGAGGAGGTAACCAAGCTCCTCCTCTCTAACATAAAGAACTTCGCATGGAGTGCGCACGAGATGCCAGGAATTAGTAGGGAAGTCATCTCCCACAGTTTGAGCATCATACCGGGGACTAAACCGGTCAAACAGAAGAAGTGTAACTTCGCCCTAGAAAGACAAGCTGCTATCAAGGAAGAAGTAGGGAAGTTACTTGAAGCAGGCTTCATCCGAGAGGTGCAATATCCAGATTGGTTGGCCAATGTGGTCATGGTAAAGAAGGCGAATAGAAAGTGGCGTATGTGCGTTGACTTCACAAATCTAAACAAAGCCTGTCCTAAGGACTGCTATCCTCTTCCCAAGATTGATCAATTGGTGGATGAAACTTCGGGCCATGAACTCCTTAGCTTCTTGGATGCTTATTCGGGGTACCACCAAATCAAGATGAACCCAAGAGATGAGGAGAGCACCTCATTCATAACTCCAGAAGGGACATATTGCTATAAAGTTATGCCCTTCGGACTTAAGAATGCTGGTGCCACTTATCAAAGGTTAATAAACCATGTCTTTGCTGAGCAGAAAGGAAAATCAGTAGAAGCATATGTGAATGACATGGTCGTGAAGAGTAGAAGGGCGGAAGATCACCCTTCAGATCTTCAAAAAGTGTTTAACACTTTAGATAAGTTTCAAATGAAACTAAACCCAGATAAATGCGCCTTTGGAGTAAGCTCAGGAAAATTCCTTGGCTTCCTTGGCACTAGTAGATGAATCGAAGCGAACCCAGAGAAGGTAGAAGCCATTCTTCAGATGGAGCCTCCGAAGTCTCCGAAAGAGGTTCAGAGATTAACGGGAAGAGCAGCAGCACTTGGGAGATTCCTTGCTAGGTCGGGTGATAAGTGTAGACCCTTCTTCCAGGCCTTAAAAAAGGCCAAGGAATTTCAATGGACTGAAGAGTGTCAGAAGGCATTTGAAGGTTTGAAGGAATACCTCGGACATCCTCCTCTACTAACATGTCCAAAAGAAGGAGAGGTATTGTACTTGTACCTGATAGGTATGATAATACCTATTGTTTTTGGTAGAAATATCCCCCTCTTAAGCTTTCTTTTGATAAATAATGAGTGTATTTATGTGTTGATTTGTATTTTGATAGGTTGATTGCGGTTTGGATGAAAAGCGACGGAAAAAGGGTTGAATTGAAGAAAATGTCCACCGACCTTCGTGTGTTCAAATAGTCATAACTTTCTGTCACGTTATTTGAATTGAGCGCAACAAAAGGCATTGGAAACTAGACATCTCAATCTTTCCGTAGAATCTAAAATCATGCAAATCGGAGGTCATATGGAGAAGTTATGGTCATTTGAATCATGTGCCTAGGGGTAACGCGCCTAGGCGTGGCGCGCCTAGGCGCACAAATTGTGCACGCCCAGGATCACTCCTGCACGCCCAGTCCAGAGAGTTGGTCTTGAATTTGAAGTTGTGCACGCCTAGGATTGCGCCTAGGCGTGTGCCTAGGCGTGGTGCGCCTAGGCGTGAAAACAACGCGCCTAGGCGCAAAAAGCAATTTTCTGGGGTGTTTTAAGTCGCGATTTGTCCGAGCTGCGGGAACTTTTTAACCTAAAACTGATTTTCTGGAGAGCGAAACCAGAGGGGGAAGGCGACTCTTGGAGCTAGGAGGAGAGATTCTTCAGCTCAACTTGGATTTACTCAACTAATTGGGTTTATTCATGATTTTCTCATCTCTCCTCTTGTGTTTTTCTCTCATTATGTGTAACTAAACCTCTTTGCCAAGGCTAGGTTGAAGCCTTGGGTTTGATGACTTTGTTTATGACTTGATTTACATATATATGAGTTGATTTGGGTATAAATCTTGTGTTTATATATTTGATTGCAATTTCTTCATGCTTGTGGTGTTTGGCCAACACTTTAGGTTTTTGGATGAAATTGTTTGGAGAATTTGCTTAGACAATAATATGTCAAGTAGATTATGCTTCTTGAAACACTTGAATATGAATGTGTCTCCCTTTAATTAGGTGACAATTTGTATGAATTCTAATTTCCATAGAACTCCATGAATTCCTATGCATGTTTAGACCAATAAGATGGCTAGAATGTATTTAGGAATATCCGACCTAGACCAATAAGATGGCTAGTAATCGATTTTAGGGAGATTTGGCTTAAGTGCGCTAAAACCGACTTAGGTACGGATTCGTTATGCCCGAATTAGCAAATATGTGTGTGAATTTATGTCATTGCAAGTCATTTCCCAAGGGGGATTCCAAAGCCTTGGTGTTCATCTCATATTCGTTAACTAATCTCATTTGCATTAGTTGCATCCTTATTCTAAGAAAATACCAAAAACACTTTGCTATTTGCTTGTTTTAGTTTGATTACCCAACCAAACAATCTTGAGTTGAACTTTACTTTTGTTTGCATTGTCCATACGTACATACAAATATACATTTGGATTAGATATAACACCGTCCCTGTGGATTCGACCCTTGCTCATCATTGTGCTGTAGTCGCCGACTAGTACACTTGCTAGTAAGGTTAATTTAGACCCAACAGTACCTTGCTACGACTGATCATGCAGTAAGTGCAGTCCTTATACAGGAAGACGATAAAATACAGAAGCCAGTATATTATGTCAGTAAGGTCTTAATAGATGCTGAGACTCGTTATACTGAAGCAGAGAAGTTTGCTTTAGCCTTGGTCACTGCTGCTCGAAAATTAAGGCCTTACTTTCAAGCTCATATTGTAGTAGTTCTGACTGATCAACCATTGAAGAACATACTTCAGAAGCCGGATACATCAGGCAGATTGATAAAGTGGTCCATTGAGTTGAGTGAGTTTGACATTCAATACAAACCAAGACAGGCGATTAAGGCTCAAGCCTTAGCCGATTTTGTTGTAGAATGTCTTCGACCAACCATGATAACACTGACCGAAGAGGACTACCCAAAATGGAACCTTTTCGTTGATGGTTCTTCTAATCAAAAGGGTAGCGGAGCTGGAGTACTTCTCTTCGGTCCGGGGGGCATATGTATTGAACGTGCACTTCATTTTCACTTCAAAGCGTCAAATAATGAAGCAGAATATGAAGCAGTACTAGCTGGATTGAGACTTGCTGCCGAACTTGAAATTAAAAATTTGTTGATCAACAGCGACTCTCAGCTAGTGACTGAACAAATGAAGGGAGACTATGAGGCGAGAGGCTCAAACATGGTCAAGTACTTAGCTGCGGTCAAGAAATTATTGGCCAAGATTCCCAAGGTAGAGATCAATCGAATACCTAGGGAGGAAAATGCAAAAGCAGATGTCCTTGCACGATTAGCTTCAGCCTGTTCAGCCAAAGGGCCTACTTCGGTCAGAATTGAAGTACTTCCTCAACCAAGTATTTCAACTGAACTAGAAGTTGTTCCGGTTGAAGCTGAACCAAGCTGGAAGGACCCGATCAGAGAATTCTTACTTGAAGGGAAACTTCCTGAAGATAGGAATGAAGCAAGGAGTCTCCGGAAAAGGGCAGCAAGATATACTCTGATTGATGGAGAATTATACAGAAGGTCCTTCACACTTCCATACCTGCGATGTTTGGCGCCCAGAGAGGCTGATTATGCCCTAAGGGAAGTGCATGAAGGAATTTGTGGAAGTTACATAGGGGGAAGAACATTAAGTTATCAGGTGCTACATTGTGGATACTACTGGCCTACAATGGTGTCAGACGCCAAAAAGCTTGTTCAAAAATGTGATAAGTGTCAAAGGCATTCCAACGTACCCCACCTTCCTCCTAGTCAGATGGTGCCAATTCAGAGTCCTTGTCCATTTGCTCAGTGGGGTATGGATCTTCTTGGACCATTCCCACCAGTATCGGGTCAGAGGACATATCTGAAAGTAGCCGTGGACTACTTCACTAAGTGGGTAGAAGTGGAGCCACTTGCAACTATTTCTGAGAATAAGGTAATAGACTTCATCTGGAGAACCATTGTCTGTACATATGGGATACCAAGGGCCCTTATTGTTGATAACGGCAGACAATTTGTCGGAGGAAAGATGAAGAAGCTATGTGAAGAGTTGGGGGTTGATCTCAGAGTCACTTTGGTCAGTCACCCACAAGCTAATGGGCAAGCCGAAGTGACAAACCGAGTGATCCTCCAAGGTTTGAAGACAAGACTAGATAGTGCCAAAGGAAGATGGGTGGAAGAACTACCGAGTGTGCTATGGTCCTACCGAACCACAGCACGGACTTCTACTGGAGAAACACCCTTCTCCCTGGCATTTGGCTCCGAAGCCGTGATACCTGTAGAAATTGGAATCCCAACTACAAGGATCATTAACTTCAACATCCAGGAAAATAATGAAGCACTTCTGAATAATTTAGACCTGGTGGAGGAAGTTAGAGAGGAAGCTCGAATCAGAACTGCTGCGTATAAGCAGAGGACTGCCCGATATTACAACCGTAGGGTCAAAGAAAGAAAATTCACCCCGGGGGACCTGGTCTTAAGAAAGAAGGAGGCCGCAGGAAAGAACCCCGGAAAGTTAGGGGAGACGTGGGATGGACCTTACAAAGTAATTGAAGCATTCAAGGAAGGAACATACCGAATTGAAGACCCAGAAAACCCTGGGAAGAAGATGCGTCCTTGGAATGCTGACAATCTACGTAGATATTTTATTTAGTTGAATAATAATTTTTTAAAGAGTTGTAATTTTTTCATTAGTTCAATAAAACAACAGTTCAGAAGTTGTCGCAATCAATCCTCCAATAAGGCCCTTCGGCCCAAAATTTAGAAAAATATTCTAAGTCTAAAATATAGACCCTTCGGTTCACTAAGACCCTTCGGTCCAATCAGGCCCTTTGGCCCAAAACTTAGAAAAATTTTCTAAGTCTCAAAATAAGGCCCTTTCAATCCAATTAGGCTCTTCGGCCCAAAACTTAGAAAAATTTTCTAAGTCTCAAAATAGGCCCTTCGGCCCAATTAGACCCTTCGGTCCAAATAGGCCACTTCGGCCCCAAAGCTTAGAAAAATTTTCTAAGTCTCAAAAATAGGCCACTTTGGCCCAATTAGACCCATCGGTCCAATATGGCCACTTCGGCCTCAAAAATATGCCCCTTCGTCCATTAGACTCTTCGGTCCAATATGGCCACTTCGGCCAAAGCGGACCCTTCAGCCGAAGAGGTTTCAAAATTGTTCAGAGAATGAAGGAAGCCAACTTCAGTCAAAAAGAAAAGCGCTTCAGCAAAAGACCGAACTTGGGGTAGAAGTCCCCACTTTAATCACAAATTAATCCAGAATTAAAAGATCAACAAAATATGGAAATATCATTCTGAAATAATGCAAATTTGTTCATACAATGTTCAAAAAAAAAAACAAAAACAAAAACAAAAAAGAAAAAACTAAAATAAACAAGTTTGGACGGAGGGTTCAGCTAAGTGTCTGGCATCTCTTGTTGGTTAGCTTCTGGCTGGACAAGTTCAGAAGGTTCTGGAGGAGGAACATCTTCTGGAGTAAAAGGACGAACATCACCTTGCTCAGTTGATTGAATTGGAGAATCACCTTCAGTAGGGATGATATGAAGAGGATCTTCATCTGAAGTGACTGCGGTAAGGTCAACAGTTGAAGGAAGTTCATCCCCATCCTCGAAATCTTCTTCAGAATTCTCCTCATCTTCAGCTTGGCGACGAACTTCATCCTCAGCCCTGGCAAGTTCAGCGTATATTTCCTCTTTGGACTCCTCCAATCCGTCCTTTCCAACCAAAACCGGACAAAGCTTGTCCAGAACACTTGGATCCTGTCCAGCCTCAATTAGAGCTTTCCTAGCCATCTTGAAGGCACCTCAACCACCAAAGTAGCCTTCTTGACGAAGAGTCAATTTGAACTCTTCTGAAGCTTTGTATTCTTGAACCCCCAGGGCTTTGCCTTCCGCAATGGCCTTCACTCTTTCAACTTCAGCAGTTTGCGAAAGCCTAGCGACCTCAGTCTCCAGCCTGGATTTCTCCTTACGGTATTTCAGCTCCTTGGCATTGGCAGCATTTAGAGCTTCGGTCCTCTCCGTTAGTTCGACCCGAAATGTCTCTAGCTCAGCTTCAGCCTTCGCCTTCGCCAAGGCAGCTGCTTCGGCCCTTTCAATTGCAGTTGTTTCGTTGTGAGCCATGTTCGCTATACCTCTAGGAAGTGTAGCAAGAACAGAGACAACCTACATAGGCATGATAGACTTCAGTACTTCGGGGCCAATTTCAACAGTAAAAAATAACTCAAGTTAAAAAATCAAAACCGAAGTTAAGTAAAGTTATTGTACCTTCATGGCAGCAACGTTTAGCTCTGACACTTTGTCTGATAAGGCAAGTGCTTCATATCTGCTGAAGTCAGCAGGAGTTGTGCCTTCGCTACCATCCTACCCGCGATAGTCGGGTTATTGGCCGAGTCACTCACCAGAACATCCCAGTTCGGTGTATGAATGGTGAGATCCTCAATATCCATCCTTCGGGGTGGTTGGGTCACTGGAAGAGGGATGTTGGTGAAATCTGGGGTTCGGGAAGGGTTTTGGCCCAGCTGTGTTACCCTTACCGAAGAACGGACTGTAGTTAGGGCGTTGAGAGCGTTAGCTGCAGCTGAAGTCTCTCCCGTGGTATTCTTCCTTAAACGTTTTGGGTTCGGCTTCCTTCGGTTTCCCTTACCAATGCCGTGCTTCTTGCCTTTTGAAGCCCCAGCACTGAACATGTTCACATAGTCTTCCATGCTCGCCATATCTGCAAAAAAGGATGACCGAACTTATTAGTAAAGACAATATAGATGAGCGAATTTTTCTAAGTCTAAAAACACCAACTGTAGCACACCTCTCTGGAGAATAACCGAAGAATATGCATACGTCGAATCAATTCTACTGAATGATAGAGGGACCGAAGGATTGGGAGGAAGGTAAGACTTCAGTCGATCTAATAGTTCTCTATCAGTTTCAAGTCTGAGTTCAAGGGGGTTATTGAACTGAAGAACGTGTGGAATACCGAAGGTTGTTCGGAATGGAAGGTTCTCTCCGGGATGAAGAGGGGCCTTCACGAAGAAGTAACCCTTCTTCCAATCCTTAATGGAAGCTTGGTAGTGAGGGGCTTCAATGGGAGGCCGAAACTGAACGTAGTACAGCCCGGCCTCCCTACCATGTCTACTTAGTCTAAGGATGTGTTAAATGATAAAAGAATTGAAGGGTACCTTATACTTGGCACAAAGGTTGATAATGGTATTGAGGAAGAACCAAGAATTTGGGGTCAGGAGGGTTGGACAAATACCGAAGAAACGGAAGAAGCTGGTCAACGCAGGTGGATACGGAATCCTAGTACCGTATTTCAAAGAGTGTAATGAGACGGCGAACTCCCCTTCCTTTGGATGAAGGGGGTGTTCGTCTGGAAGGATGCGACGGCATGGCCAGGGGATACCGTACTCTCTCCTAATGTTGGACACCCCATGATCATCCAATCCTGAACCTGATAAACAGGTCGGTTCAGAATCAGCCTCGTCTCCCCCCTCCTGTTGATTGGGAGGAACCTCGTTTGAAGCAGCAACTTCTAGGTGAGCCGACTGAAGTACCGAAGCTTCAGTAAGACCAGTCTGAGGTGAATCAACAATGTTCACCTCAGAGCCGGATGCAGTCCGCTCACTCGAAGAGGAAGAGGAAGATGTATCCCCCGAAGAGGAGGACGAGGTGGAGGAGGAACTTAAAGACATCACTTTAAAATGAGAAGGAAGAGGGGACTGACCTGATGAAGACTGAAGGGACTGGAAAGAAGTATGTTCGGTCGAATGAAAGAGGCTTCGGTCGGTCGGTCTGATGGATGACTCTTGAAACAGTAAAAAGGACTAGTAAAAGTCGAAGAGAACAACAAATCTCGTATTTATACAAGGTAAAAGATCTGATCTAATGGACAGAAGTTGGTGACGCTTCATATCCTTCGATCTCATCCGCAAAGATGAACCGACGTCTAGACATTATTACACTCATACCCAGTTCATCATTTAAGATGCCTCGGTACAAGTGTAGGGGCAACTGATATTCCTAAAATAACCCTCATGAATTAATGAAGGCCACGTGGCGGAAAGAACGCCAGAAAAGCTGTGGCTGAAGGTGAACCGAAGGGTGTACTTCGGTTCTTAGCCGAAGTATACACTTCGGTACTACAAGCAATGAGATGCTTCGGTTCAACCGAAGTGTCCATCTCAGTGGATGACGAAAGGGGCTACTTCGGTAAACAAGGTTCAGTTATAGAAGAGTCCTACTCCCCTTTGGAAAGGGATACAGATGGAATTTACCATCCGAGAAACCCTCTGGAAAACCAATGAGAGAGAGTCTGACTCCTACTACAACTCAAACACTTCAAACTCATATAAAAGGGGAACCTCTGCCCTCAGGTAAGCTATCTAACTCCTGCACTCTAAAATACTTACTGAGCAAGAGGCAACGCTCGAAGCAACGAGCCATCCTCCTAAGTTTAGTACTGTACTGACTTGAGCGTCGGAGAGGTCCCCCCGAGTACACCCTCGGGGCCCTACCGAAGCTTACGTTCGCTTCTTGTGCAGGAAGGAAGGAAGAGATCACGTACCCGCAAAGGAGAAGCTAGTTATTCCTGCTCAGTCTGACTTGGCTGATCCGTCTAATAGGGTAGACCTGTTTCAGACGTCATCAACCATAATGGTCCATAATCTAACGCAAGAGACATATACAAATTATAACCAAGATTATACGCTACGCCAAGAAACACCAACTTCCACATGAGAATGGTTACCAATCATAACGGTTGATTCCTTGCGACTAATTTCACCCGTAACTACAACAAAATTTTTTTTTTTTCTGGCAACCCCTCATCACGAGAAAGAAGGGCAATTGAAGTGTTAGTAACTATTGTGGTAACCACCAATTCAACAAGAAGCTTGTTAGGTACCGGAGAAGCCGACGACATGGGTGTCGAAGGTGGTGATAGTCGTGAGATGACCGAAATCCTTGAACGGAGAGAGTGGTCTGCTCCATACAGTTCCACCATTTTGCAAGAACAAGACAGAGAAAGACTCAAACATTCTGCTCTAGTTAAACTTTGAGAGGAAAATCAGAGAGAAAGACTCAAACATTCTCCTCTTGTTAAACTTTGAGAGATACTCCTCTCCTCTGGTTCAACTGTTTGAATGTTTGGTGAGCTAAATAGTGAATAATCACAGATTCATGTTAGAAAAATAACGAGTTTTAAGAGATGAATTAAGATACGACTGTGTCTAGACAATAAGACACAGATTAATCTCTCTCTGAAACTATTATTGCCATCTTTTACTTACAATAAGGATACTCATGCAATTCTTTTGTGAGACAATAATGTCCATGAACTTGATATCGTGCATATTGCAAGATCAAGCTCTCAACAAAAGAAAAGAGAATGAAGTTTTTTTTTTTTTTCTTTTTTTATCACGAGAAATCATCATAAGTCTTTGACTCATGTAAATCTCGAATATTTGAATCGTCTCAGCTAACTCGATCACACCCGGATAATTGAATGAACAATTGCCAACAACTAGTGCAACGCATGAGCTAGAATTAAGATTGAATATTATATATAAATGATTCTAATATTTAATTTGAAATAATTCCAACAATTCCTACAATCCAACGACCAAAATAAAGGATTGTACATTCAATTCATAAGAGCTCAAAAGAATTCTTACAATTTTCACATTTTTGGTTCATATATATTCCAAGGCAATTTTAGGTAATGAGAATTGCCATTGAATAATAATATAAAACGAAAATAATAATTCATACCCAACTGAACTAATGAATCCATTCCTGTTGGGTAGTTCTTACAACTAAAATAAATTGACTTATTTCAATCTAACTCGACTACCCAAACATATATAGTACATATAACCATGGAAATTTGTGGTGGTTAATTTGTGTTGAACATCATTTCTAGATAGATATGTATGCCTACCAACCACCCATATTAATTTTTAATATATATATATATATACATAAAAATTCTCAACTTAATAACTTACACACTCCACTTTATAAGTGTTTTCAAAAGTAAAATGACAAATAAGGTCAACTATTTTGGGTCCCACATGTTTTAAATAATGGTGAGATTGAAGTGTGTAAATTAATATAACTTACGGTATATGCATAAGAGAATTATTGTGATATATATATTCCTCTTTTCCCAACACATAAAGTCAGACATCATGTGAGCGTATCAGTATCCAACGCCTCAGATCAAGTAAAAGATATTATATAACGGAATCTACAGGAAATATTAGACTATCCACAGCAGACACTCTTTACAAAAACTATAACTATACAGTTTTTATACACTTTTCACAAATTTATAGTTTATCAAAAAGTGCATTCACTCATCAGACACTCTAAACTACATTCTAAATCATTTAAATATTCATTTCTACAATCACTTTAAATAATTTAAAGTTAATATATTTTACAACATATTATAACATAAAATATTACAATATTAAATAATAATAAATTGATATTAATATTAATAAATAATTAAATAATTAATAATATGATTATAATAATATGATAGTTGAAATAATTAATAATATTATTAAATAATTAATGTAGAAATACAAAATTAGCGGATTAAAAATATAAAAGTAGTGGATTAATCTGGGCCATTGATCCATTGTATCAATGGCCCATAATTAATAGGCCTTCATGAACAATGCCTACAATATGATGGTATTTATCAACGTGGCTTCAATCGGATGGTCCTTATCAACGTGGCATAAAGCCCCTCTATAGTGAGCCCAAACATGTGGCGCTTCGCTGTAGCTAGATTGGTTTTTGGTACAGTTCAATAACCAGTGACTGCTGTGAACCTGATTTCCATTAAAAGACAAAATTGAAACTCTACATTTAGAGTGTGTTTGGATTGAGGGATTTGGAGGGAAGGGAAAGGAAGGGAAATAGAGTTTCCTTCCAATTCCCTTGTTTGGATAGTTTATTAAAAATGAAGGGGAGGGATTTGAGGGGATTTGGGAGGAAGATTTCATTAAATTTTTGTTAAAATTCTCTCTCTCCAAAATGGAGTCATTTGGAGGGAAGGGATTACTAATTAAGTCATTTGTAAGTTAAATATCTATTTTACCCTTGTACATAATATTTTAACATAAAAATAAGGATAAATTAGTAAATTAAACAAATTTTTTTTCCTTCTTTTTTTTATCTATCCAAACATGGGAGAGGGAAGAATAGTCTCCCTTCCCCTCTCTTCCCTTCCCTCCCCCTCCCCTCCCTTTTCTTCCCTTCCCCCCAAATCCCTCAATCCAAACACACTCTTAGAGTTTCGTGTCATTTACCAGTGTCTGATGCGGATAGCCTTAGAACAAATAAGGTTGTAGGCTGCAGGGACAGCATACCAATGAAGAAGATAAGGAGAGAGTAACATATTCTAGCACTGATAGAGATGGTGGGGTGTCATGCGCCACGTGGTGGTCAATCACCAATATTATTCATCAATACATAAGTAGTGGTAGTAGCACCTGTATATCCATCCATGTCTGTCTGATTTTTGCCAATCATTGAGACACCTGTGTTTCTTAGGCTCAGTCGTGGCTGCCCCTGCCTGCCTGCTATGTCATGGCATTTATGGACTAGAAATATACTTTCATTTTATATCATATTGCCTGACAATAACGTGTTCTCAGAGTCCATATATATCATCAATTCTGTAGCCTTTTCTATTGCAAGGCCTGGCCCAAACCTAATAGACCCGGATTATCAACCTATAATGGGCCTTAGCTAGCCTTCAAAGTCCATACCATTGCAGCCCATTCTGCGAGAAAATGTTGTCAGAGATTTATGGATCGAAAATGCTTTGTAGTCATAATTTTCGCATCCATCAATGTACATAATTTAGGTGGCATGCCAACTCAGCGTGCCACCTAAATTAAAAGGAATAAATAAAAAATGACAATCAATTTTTCTCTATTTTTTCTCATATCTCTCTTCTCATGGTTTTCTTTTTTGTCATTTTCATTTCTCTTTCTTCTCTATCTTCTCTCTCTCTCTTCTCTATTTTCTCTTTGCTGCAAAATCCACGACCAAAAATGGAGTAGTGATTTCGTTTTAAGTTTTGTGAGGTTCGTTTACGATTTCGCGTTGGTGGATTGCAGGTGGAACTAGCGTTGGAGGCGTTCTAGATCTAGACTAGTGATGGAGATCGGTGTGGTGGTGATAGCCACGTGGGAGAGAGATGGGGATGGATCTGAAGACTTTGAGGAAGTGTGGGGGTTTTAACGACTTCGGTGGCGGAGTGCAACGTGGTGGAAAGAACGTTTCTTGGACCTGTTGATTCGACACACGAATACCAGAAACAAGTCTACTTAAATATGTTTTCGACACACGAATACCAAATTTAAGACTTTAATACTTTGTTGATTTTGGCGAATACCAAAGAATTGGAAAATGACACTCGTCTCTTAATTTTTATTCAACTCAAAGCTGAAATTCCTCAATGAGGGTTACAATCTTAAATAGCAAAGTGTAATAAGCCCCTGCCAAGCTTAATAAGTCACCAATGTCAAGTTTAATCGCAAGTGTCTTATTACATTGACAATGTAACATTTACATATAAATTATAATAAATCCTTGTCAAACTAAATAAGCCAGCATTGTCAAGTTTACTCATCAGTGGCTTATTACATTGATAACGTAATTAATTACATTCAAAGTGTAATAAGAAGGCAATGCATAAGATTCCATAAAAAAATTCATTTAAAATTAATTTCAATCAATACCAGTGGGTTCACAATGACATTATTAAAACATCCATGAAAACTCAAACCAAGATCTCAAATATCTATGAAAACTTAAACCAAAATCTCAAATACCCATGAAAATCCATACAAAACTAAAACTGAAATCTCAAATTTCCATGAAAACTCAAACAAAACCCAAACCGAAATTTCAAATACCCATCAAAGTCGGGTCATCAATGGGTCTCCATTAGCTGATGGTTGTTTCGGTTGACGAAAGGTTGGACTAAATGCTTTTTAAATAGAGGAGTCTATTAGTGGTGTCGGGTTGCCAAATCGACACCAGAATCAGTTATATCGGGACTTTTTGTCTGTCATAAATGCCCGCTTGGCAAAAGTAAGGTGGGGTCCAAGTGCTTATCTGGACAAAGGGTATCATTAGCAGCCGCCAATGATTGCTCTTTTCCACCCGTCAAGTTGACATCGAAGCAAGGCATAATCAATAACATCGCATTGACTTTCCATGCTTTTGTCTCAGCGTTCACATAACAGAGAGATCCCATGAGTCTTTTGTACTCGAGAGTCTAGAATTTTCTTGTCCAATAAATAATAATAATAATAATTTTTTGTATAATTATAATTACAAATATCTCAATTAAGGTACGAGGGAGAGGTACGCAATCAGAAGAAAAAAACGAAAGACAGATTGGGTGCAATCATATAACTGGACCCGCTCACATGTCATTCTTACGCGATCCCCCGTAACCAAAAACACGCTTTAAAAACAACAAACCCCCTCCCGCCTAGCAAAGCGTCCAAGCCGCCTCTATCTCTTCAATGTCGAAACAGCCAACCCCGTCGCCGTGTCCTCTTTACAAGCAGCGATCCTGGACGCCTGACACCGAACGAGAAGAGGCTTGGTTACGGCGCAAGGGAAATCGCCCAATCACGCCCGTCAGTCGCAGCAAGAGCTTGACAGATGAGGATTTGCAGGAGCTCAAAGGCTGTATCGAGCTAGGTTTCGGATTCGGACATGATTCTCCCGATTTAGATCCGAGATTGTCTGATGCTCTCCCTGCTTTGAGCCTTTACTGTGCCGTTAACAAGCAGTACAACAACGTATTAAATTTAACGAGATCGTCGTCGCTGTCGTCGACGAGCTCTGATGGTAGCATAATTGATCCAGGTAGATTTTGAAACTCATGCACGATTTTTCGTTGCTTGATCGTGAAAATTGAGATCTGAGTGTTGTTGTTTGTTTGTTTGTTTGTAGACGATGATCCGGAGATGGTGAAGACGCGGTTGAGGCAGTGGGCCCAGGCGGTGGCTTGCTCTGTGAAGCAGTTTTCAGGGGAACCAAGTTGAATATGTTCATTAAGCATCCAAACGCCGCCGTTTAAGCAAAATTGGTGTACAGTTTCTTCGTCCCCGACTAGAGATATATAGATTGGTTATTAGTTCATGCTTTCTTTTATTTATTACCTTCTTGGATCTTCTTTTTTTTCTTAATTTGTTTTTTATATTGGGGGATGAAAAAGAAAATTTTAAAAAATGGGGTGATGATTTTCTGATCTTTGAATATAAATGAATTGCGAACACACAATTTGAAAGAAAAGAATTGATGGTGAATTTCACTGTTATTGGAGATAACCATGTGACCAAGCCGCCATTGGAGAGATGGTAAAACTTGAGAACAATATCTACACAACTTCCACACGCATAATGAAAGTGGTGAGCTCCTTCTAAAGGAATATGCAAAAACAAGAAGGTATATTCACCCCAGCCAGAACAACAACAACAAAAATAGGTGGGTATTGATGTAGCATGAGATTATTGAACGTATAAAATCAAATATACAAGGGTCAAATATAACTTTTTCACAAACTTAAATTGATCAACAAATTAAGAATATGGGGAAATCAACTCTCGCTCTCAAGTGGCTTTTATTTAAGATCAAACTTCAATAACAAAAATTATTTACCTTAATGAGAGTTACAATGTTAAATAGTAAATATAAATCAAATCCTAAATCATTCTTAACAGGAAACAAATAATTAAAAGTAAATAAATAAAATTACTCCTAATAAAAAAATATACTTGACTCTTAAAAAATAAAACTAATTGATTCATAAATAATACATTTTCTAAGATACCAAATTTTTTTTTTCAATTTGCATCATTATCCAATTTGTTGAAGAAAACTCTACCTCTAATTTTGAAGAATTGTAATAGGAAACCTCTTGACTTTTTGATCACCATCGTTATACATTTCTAACTTCTAAACTCCAATATTGCATTTCCAAAAACATTATGATTTAACATGATTTTTGGGAAAGAACTGGAGCTAAGAATTGGAGACTCTATTTTGGTTGAGTGAAGATTAAGTTAGGCCTAGTTTGGTAAAGCATTTTCAATGTAGCAGATATACCAGTAGAAATGGTGGTAGTAGAAATGTTAGACAATTTTAATAGCAGATATGTTGCTTGAATGCTTTGATAGTGTTTGGTTGAACTTTTACTGGTAACATTTATTCTGTGTAGCATATTGTGATAAATTACGTGCAAGGGTATTATTTGTAATAGCGAAATATAGTTGTATCCAAATATAAAAATTAATTTATAAAATTAATAATAAATTAACATAAAATTAATATAATAATAAATTAATATGATACAACTATTAATATCACTACAGATCAAATTGGAATTTCTCCATTTATTTATTATATAGAATTTCTCACCAACAGTTTGATCCAATAGCGGGGCCAAAGAAATGATCAATAGCCAGTTTCATCCAATAACGACATATGAGGGTATAAATGGAATAAGCATAAATTGATAGGGACAAAATAGAGAAAAGCTGGTGAAATATTGTAAAATTGTACAAATTTGTAGCATTTGAGAAGTAGTATAAATGCTACTCAAAAATCTATTGGAATATGTGCCCAAAAATTGTTGTTTGGATGGCAATCAACATTTATACTAGCAAGTAGTATAAATGCTGGTAGAAAATGTGTTCCAAACGGAGCCTTAGTCTTGGAATTCAAAAGGGTGAGAGATAAGTGCCAATTTCAAAAGTCAAAATTAAAATCTTTCTCCTTAAATAATAAAAAGATTTGAGAGGGGTATTGTTTATACCGAAAGTGACCTCCAGTCACCTGATGACACGAAGCAGCATGGGATCCACCAATTGCCATTCTCATCCAATCACTAGTGAGCATGTGGTAAAGGCAAGGAGATTTTACACTATTGATTTGTTCATTTTGCAGAAAATCTGAGTATATTTAATCTGAAATCTAGGAATCAATAGCTAGAAATCAGGATTGTCTAAAGGGGCTATGTTCGAAAGATTAAAATCTAGGGATTTATTGGTAAAATTATTTTATTCTATTTTAAAATAGTTTGTTGCTGAAGACCGAGATTTTAATTGGATAAGCATAGAAGAAGCTCAAAAGATTTGGGAGTTTGTAGCCTATACATTCCTAATTTGTCTCAGACTTTCTTCAACAATTGCACGATAACAGGAGACCATAACTATTTTCGTCTTGCACTTTGAAGATCAAGCCACCTTCTCATGTTCAATTCATTAATAGAAATCAAGAATAATCGTCAGCCTATTTCTCTCAACAACCAGCATGATGCCAACATTATAGGGGAGTGGAACGAGCTGCGTTTGTTTAGTGCTCCAACAACCTCCATGAAGAGATCACGACTTGGGACCTCCACCATCATCCCCATCACTTTGACGATGTTGCGATTATAAAGAGATTTGACCTAGCAACTCAGGCAACAAGCAACCGAGCAGTTTCCCATGATCTGTCATGACATAACATGTCAATATCATGCCAAGAAAACACGAGATACAGAGCACCATGAAGACTATACGAAGAAGAAGCCAGATTCACAAATACCTCACGTCAAACACAGACTCTACATCTACAACTTTACTGATTTCTTAACATGATTTTAGTCAATTATCTTTAGCACATTTATTTACTTATCAAGCCTCCTTAACTGTAGCATCCACGACTGTGTTTATTTTAGCTTGTAAACCATGTTTTTCTATACATCTCAGGGTGTGTATTCCCAATGAAAATCTCATTGCATTACAACAATGTGTTATTTTCATTTTGTTCATTAGAAGCACTCTCATTCTATTGTTAGTCTTCTATCTCTAGCTTTCTCATTTGATACTGGGTAAATTCCCACGAACCATCAGTTTTGTCTTCTTGAACTACACCCAACTCGTTCGGGAATAGGTTATGTTGGTGTGCAAATTTTCATATTAATAATATCTTTAAACTGACAGCAAATTCTAACATGCTTGCAACACACATCACATTTTAGGATCACTCACTATTGCTCCCGCGAGACATAAATGGAACTTCTCCTGTCCGGCTCAGAAGAAGACCAACAATTTTATAGAAGAAGACCACAACAATTTTATGGCATGATAAACATTGCATAATATTAAACAACAATTTTATTTTATAACTTTTTCTTGTGTTATTTAACTTGTTCCAGCTATTTTACCTTCTTTTTGGGCAAATTATTGTCGTGGAGTCAAAGTTGTGGACTTCTTGTTATTGGTATCTTTATATTCAAAAGAAGGAAAAAACACGTGGCAAAAATGACCGTTTTAAAAATATTAATGATTAAACAAAATCGAATTGAATAAAATAAATAAATTAATAAAAATAATTTGACGATAAAATCAAACATTTTTTTGTGTGAATTTTTCCATGGGTTTTGCCCACTTGTGAATTGTCGTCTAATCTAAAGATTATTTTCCCTCCCTAATATCTTTCCTTTTGGATTTTTGTTGTCTCACATCAGTTGGTCTTGTGCCAATCAAGTGGTTTATATGGATAAAGTTCACCTTTAACATGCAACAAGATCTTTTTCTAAGGTTGAATGAGTTGAACCTAGTCCACTTGCTTGGGCATAAGAAGAAACAAAGTTATGCGGGCACGATGTATCAATGGGAACCGGACAACCCAAAACGGATAATATTATTGATTTGTATGGGGGTGTGAATTTACAATACGATATCAGAGCAATTCGATCCAGTTGGACAATTTGTTGGGTCTGGGGGAGTGTTGTCCCACATCGGTTGGCCTTATGCCAATCAAGTGACCGGTTTATATAGACAAAGCTCACCCTCAACATGCAACAAGGCTTGAGTGAGTTTGGTCTAGCCTATTTGCTTGGGTCTAAGGAGAAACAAAGCCGTGCGAGCCCGATGTCTCCACGGGAATCGGATAATCCAAAGCGAACAATATTGTTGGTGTAGATGGGGGTGTGAATTTATAATAATTTTTAAAATAAAAAACACCCAAAACCACTACGTTCCCTCTGTTTTTGAGAATGATGATGAACCCGTCTCTTTAAAGCTCAAATTACTCGTCGTAACTGCTTGAAAATTCAAAGTCTCTTGCTTTTGTTTTGTTGTTTTCTTCCCCTTGTCAGTTGCAGTTGCAGACAAAGAGAGAAACCAACAACCCCAAAAAATCCCAAGACGGTAATCCTGAGACACTTGAGAGGTTTTGATAGATGGGTATTGTTGCAAATATGCAAGGATCGAGAGCTGTCACGACCCAAGAAGGTTTGCATGTATGGGATGGCGTGTCTCAGGGTAACAAGGGGAAATGGTCAAATTTCATGCCTATTAATATGTAGCTCTAGTGGTAATAGCTAAGACTGCTTTCTCGGCAAGCTTGTTTTTTGTCCCAAACAAAAATCAAATTTAAAAGACACAAAAATTGTGAACCATTGTATATGAATCCGAAATGTCTCATGTCAATTTTATTATGAAATTGATTTTTGTTTGAGACAAAAAAAAGTATTGTAGGATTTGTAAACACGATCAAAATACATTCATGATTTTATCTTATTTTAAAAAAAAAAATTAAAGGCCTTAAATTTATTAGGATCTTGTGATATTGTATATTAAATTTCGTTGCATTCCGACTTCATTTACTAGGTCAAATTCTTTGTATCCATTTGGTGCGCAAATTTTTATTCATGATACTGTATTTGTGATTCTTGATTGTTTGGTGACTTGGCATTCACTACATATTTTATTACATATTGCACTTGATTAAAATTTGATGAGGATAATCATTAGAGCCCAAATTTATTTGCTAAGTGAATTATTAGTGATTATTGTTTAAAATTGTCAAAAGAGGTTCAAAGTGAGATTTGAGGATACAACTCACCCTCTCTTTTGTTAAGCACCATTCTTCACTATCAACTTTAAAAGAGACAAAATAGTACAAAGAAAGCCAACCAAATCTAAATAGTTGTAGTCTTCTAGAAGTTGTCCTTATTATGATCTAGATATCTTTCTTTATTTTTTTTTTCAAAAAACAAACCAGATAATCATCTCATTTTTTTAAAAAAAAAATTCAAAACCAGAAAGGAACCCAAATGAAATGTCTGTTTAATACTTAAAAAATTGTACAATTAAATCCCACCGCCTAATTGCAGCGCGTGATTCTTACTCCAACAAATATACCCGCTAGATCTTGGTAGCGTTGACCAAACAAAAGATCTGAAAATTCTACAACCAGGAAAAATATCTGGTTGACGTTGACGGAAGATATTATAGCCATGCCGACGTGGCAATCAGCTGATGTGAAACTGTGAATGACACGTTTAATAAATATATGAAGGAGTAGTGTTACTAGTAAAAAGACTTGTTGAGATTGTTTGTATTTTGTCTTTTTATTGACATGTTAGAAACTTTACAGAGACATTTATATATATATACACAAGTTATATGACCGTTGAACTAACGGTAACATTGTAACAATTATAGAGAAAGGTTTGCTTTGACCATTGAACTAACGGTAACATTGTAATAATTATAGAGCAATGGTTGTACATCAGAGATAGACTAAGTAGATAGAGATACGTGTCATGAGAGCTTGGACTTGTCATTGTCTGAGTTAGGTTTGCTTTGACCATTGGTTTTTATACGCCCCTGCAAGATCAGGGTCCCATCGTGGAGATTGATCTTGGCACGTAAATCAAGAAAGCGTTGACGAGGTAATGATTTGGTGAGAATATCAGCAAGTTGATGCACAGTGGAGAGGTGACGAACTGCAAGGATACCTTTTTGAACAAGGTCTCTAATAAAGTGTATATCAATGGCAATATGCTTCATTTTGGAGTGAAGAACAGGATTGTGACTTAAATGAGTTGCACCCAAATTATCACAAAGCAGCAGCGGTCTGTGAATAAGAGAGATATGCAATTCACGCAGAAGATGAGTGATCCATACAACCTCAGAAGCAGTGGCGGCAAGTGAGCAATATTCAGCCTCAGTGGAAGACCGGGCTATGGCTTTTTGTTTTCGAGATCTCCAAGAAATGGGATTGCAACCTAGAAAGATAATGTAGGAAGTGACAGATGATCGATCGTCAGGGTTCCCGCCCAATCAGAGTCGGAGTAGCCACGTAGACTGTGGGAAGTATTGGCACGAAGAAGAATGCCGTGATGAATGGTTCCTTTGAGATAGCGAAGTAGACGCTTGAGATTGTGCCAATGGCTTGTTGTGGGATGCTGAAGATACTGAGCTAAACGATTGACAGCGAAACTAAGGTCTGGACGTGTAAAAGACAGATACTGGAGACTGCCCACAAGTTGACGGTAGAGAGTGATGTCAGAGAGCTTAGAGCCACTGTGCTGAGACAGATTGAACGAGGATGGAAGAGGAGTATCAACAGGTTTAGAGGCAGCCATAGTCGCACGTTCTAGAAGTTCCCGAATATACTTATGTTGACAGAGAAATAAGGTGTCTTTGGTGCGGATAGCTTCTATACCAAGGAAATAGGAGAGGTCACCTAAGTCTTTAAGTGAAAACTTGGACCCCAAGGCAGCGGTGATCCTGTGTATAAAGGAGAGATCAGAGCCAGTTAATATAAGATCATCAACATATACAAGAACATAAGCAATTACAGTAGGGGATTTGTAAATAAACAAAGAAGTGTCAGCTCTAGAGTTAATAAACCCAAGGTGAAGAAGAGCAGCGCGAAGGGCGGTGAACCATGCCCGAGGGGCTTGCTTGAGCCCATATATAGATTTGTGAAGCAGACACAAGTTTTTAGGATGTTGTTGATCAATGAAGCCAGGGGGCTGTTTCATAAGAACTGTTTCAGTGAGAGAACCATGTAGAAAGGCATTGTTAACGTCGAGTTGCTTTAGCGGCCAGTAATGCATGACAGCCAAGGAGAGAACAAGCCTAATGGTGGTAGGTTTTACTACCGGACTAAATGTTTGTTGGTAGTCTAAGCCAGGCTTTTGAAGATAACCTTGAGCGACAAGACGGGCTTTGTAGCGGTGGATAGTGCCATCAGGATTGCGTTTGATTCGAAAGATCCATTTAGAACCAATGGGTTTGTGAGATGGAGAGGGTGGTACGAGTGTCCAGGTGGAGTGATGGTGAAGAGCATTGAGTTCTTCGACCATGGCTTGATGCCAATGAGGAGACTTAAGGGCTTCATAAACTGTGTGAGGTGCAGGGGAAGCAAGTAGCGGATGTAAAGTAGTGTGATTAAGGGTTTTAGGCTTGTAAATATTGTTCATAGACCTTGTGACCATTTTGTGTGTGCGAGGAGGAGTGTCCGAGGAAAGAGAGGGTGTAAGTGAAGGGAGTTGTGAGGAATCTAATATGTTGGAATTGGGAGATATGGGAGTTGGACACATGTCATGTTGAGGTGAAGGATTGGTGGAATGAGATGGGTGAGACGCAACAGGTAAGTCAAGGGTAGGTGAAATAGAGACGTTAGAAGTAGAAAAAGAGACATTGGGAGGAGTAGGTAAAGGACCTTGCACTGGGTCAGAATTGGTGGCTGTAGGGATGGGCTGGTCAAAAGTAGGATAAGACAATCCAGGAAAAAGATGTTCTCTAAAAAGCACATGTCTAGAAAGATAGAGTTTGTCAGTACTAGGGTCATAACATTTAAAGGAACTTTGGGAGGTTGTGTATCCGAGAAAGATGCAAGGGGAGGATTTGGGATCAAGTTTACTATTGGTATAAGGTTTTAACCAAGGATAGCATAGGCAACCAAAAGGCCTAAGTTTTAAATAGTTAGGTGGGGTTTGAAAAAGTAACTGAAAAGGAGAGTATGGTTTGGTAGTAGTTAAAGGAAGACGGTTTAAGAGATACACAGCTGTCTCAAAGGCAAAAGACCAAAATTGGGGAGGAAGGTGGGCATGTGCAAGTAAGGTCTTCCCAGTCTCCACAATATGTCGGTGCTTCCTCTCTGCCAGGCTTACATGTTGCGGAGTATAGGGTGGTGATTGTTTCCAGGAGATGCCTAGCTGGTTCAAAGTTGTTTGAAGTTTGACGTATTCTCCTCCATTGCCTGTATATAATGTTTTGATCTTTGCATCAAATTGTCTTTCAACTAGTCTTTGGAACTGTAAAAATATATTCAGAACATCAGACTTATGGAACAAAGGATAGAACCAGGTGTAACGTGTAAAGTGGTCTATAAATATCACATAATATTTGTGTCCTAATATGGATGTTGGAGAACTAGGCCCCCATACATCTGAATATATAACTTGTAGTGGATGAGTGGTATGAACTGAAGACATACCAAATGGAAATTTGTGAACTTTATTAATGTCACAAGAGTTGCATAAAGCAGGAGTAGAAGTAGAAACAAGAGGACATAAGTTTGCAGATTTTAACAAATAAGATAGTAGTACTGAGTTGGGATGGCCCAATCGTTGATGCCAAGTATCAAGACTGGACTTGTGAGCCACCATGGCTGACTTGTGCTGCACTGAACCAAACTGATAGGTGCCCTCAACGCATGGACCCCGAGCCAGAACATTTCCCGATTTCAAATCCTTAATGACAAAACAGTTAGGATGAAATTCAATTAACACATTGTTAGTTTTAGTAAACTGACGAACAGAGAGCAGATTACGTTGAATATGAGGAACACATAATGTATTTTCAAGAGTGAATGTCTTGGTGGGTGTGTGTAAGTGACAAGTGCCGTGATGTGTGACTTGCAAACCTGAGCCATCTCCTATCTTGACTTCATCTGTGCCTCCATATTCAGAGTTGAGGGAGAGATTGCCAAGATCTGAGGTCATATGATGACTGGCTCCTGAGTCAACAAGCCAAGGTTGAACATTGGTGTTGTTGGATCCGTGGTGACTGGAAGCATAGTTGGCTTGGGGTGGATTTTCATATGCATAAGCCTTGAGCTTCCTGCATGTACGGGCTGAGTGTCCTGGCTTTTCACAGATTTGACAGAAAATCCTTGGCCTTGGATTGTTGCCAGCATAGTTGGAGTATCCAGATGGTCCATTGGTTGAGTAATGGTTGTTCTGATATGAGGAAGAAGGTGGACGATTTCCTCTATTACTGAATCTGTAGTGACCTTGAGACCTGGAGTTGGGCCCTCTTTGATTGTTTCCATAGTTCCTATACTGTCGAGGAGTTTGGTTTTGAGCAAGGTTAGCAGTGGCTAGCAGTTGTGATTGCTGTTGTTCAAGTCGCTGCTGATAAGCTTCTTGACTTAGGAGCAACGATCTGAGGGCCTCATAGGAAATGGGATTTTCTCTCCCATTTACAGATTCAACTGTTCCTTTGTATTCAGCTCCTAGGCCATTGAGTATGAAAATGACGAGATCTTCCTCCTCGATTGGATTTCCAGTTAAGGCAAGCTCATCAGCTATTTGTTTTACCTCACTTAAGTATTCTTCAATCTTCTTGCTACCTCTGTGCATATTGACCAGATTTTGTTTGAGTTGAATGATTCTAGATCTTGACTTGTTAGCAAAAAGACTATGAAGTTTTGTCCATGCTTGATGACTGGACGTAACATCCCCCAATAGTGGAAGAGTAGTTTCATGTAGTGAAGCAACTATTGCATTCACCAACATGCTGTCTTGGCATTTCCAGTGTTCCTTTTGTTCATCTTCAGTGTCGGGTGGACAGGTAAGACTTCCATCCACATATCCCAAGAGCTTGTATCCTCTCAGAACACTTACAAGCTGCAATCGCCAGGCTGTGAAGTTAGTAGTCTTGAGCTTCACCGCTAGTTGTGAGCTCGCATTAATGGCGATGATTGGTTTCTCTGTAGCTACCTGAGCTGTAGATGCACCATCCCCATTAAGCCCAGATGTGACTGTAGCCATGGAGGTAGAAGATGATTCAGTTGTTTGGAGTAGTTCTCGAACCAGCTCCGATACCATAAAAAGACTTGTTGAGATTGTTTGTATTTTGTCTTTTTATTGACATGTTAGAAACTTTACAGAGACATTTATATATATATACACAAGCTATATGACCGTTGAACTAACGGTAACATTGTAACAATTATAGAGAAAGGTTTGCTTTGACCATTGAACTAACGGTAACATTGTAATAATTATAGAGCAATGGTTGTACATCAAAGATAGACTAAGTAGATAGAGATACGTGTCATGAGAGCTTGGACTTGTCATTGTCTGAGTTAGGTTTGCTTTGACCATTGGTTTTTATAAGTAGCCTATATAATGATAGCTCAAATATCTTAAATGAGATTTTAAAACGTTTTAACTCTTAAAATACATATTAGATTTTAAAAAAAATTACAATCTCTTTCTAACAATATCCATTTCGGATAAAATAATGAATTTTAGACTATATTTTAAAAAACAATAGAAGTTATATTAAAACAATAAATTTTTGGATAATGAATTCTGAGATAAAAGAGTGAAAATAAAACTATTTAATTGATTAAATTAATGAAATAAACCTATTAGGCTCTCTTGGGCTACCAAATTGATGAGTTACATGTCATTTTCATATCTGAACACGCTACTACAGACAGGAAAATATCTGGTTGGCATTGGTGGAAGATATTATCACCATGCTGACGTGGCACTCATCTTATTTGACTGACACGTGTAAAGCGACGCCATGTGGAGTCTTCATTGCCCTCAACTCAACGAAAACGAAGACGACCGCTTCTCTCTCACCCTGTAAGGGTTTTTCCACAAATCAATTTTCAAGTTTTGCACGTTTTTTTTAACCTTCCTCTTGATTACGAAGAGAAAGCAGAAGAAACGGAGCCAAAAATGGGAGAGAATCTCAGGCTCGATTTTTCATTATCTTCGCCGGATTGTGGAGAACTGACAGATTGTGCTGATTCGTCGACTATGACTATTTCGGCCTCTTCCTCCGTCACCGTTGATAGCTCCGATGTTTTCTTGCACCGTAATGCACCCGCTGGGCCGGTAATTTTATTTAACTTAATTGTCAAGTCTCATATATGTATTTGCGGATAAGTTTAGTAATATATGTGGAGAATTTTAAAAACACTAGCCGCATAATAATTTGATATTAAAAGGATAGCAATAAACGTTTCTAAACCCAACTAATTCGAACCAAGGCTTGTACAAGGGCTCATCATGTTCAAAAATGTATGAAGTATGAACAACATCCTATATAATTATAATTCAAAAGTATCTTTACCAATTACATCACAAGCAGGGAAGAAGTTATTATGACCATCGAACATTGATCTACCTAACTCCTTTTTTTCCTCTTCTTTTTGTATGGATGTGTATAAGAGAGATAGAGGGGAAAGAGGGAGAGAGAGAGAGAGTATTACCTGCAAGTGACCCTGAAAAGCTCTCTGCAATCATATCCACAAACGTCAAGACTGAAAAGAAACGAGAATTAGTGATCAGCAAGGCATCTAAATGTAGGACTATGCTAAAATTTATAAATATTCAGACAACTATCATACATTTAGCAATATCATTAGGCTCTGTTTGGCAGAGTGGAAAACTGGATTTTCAATGCTAGCGGAAATGCTGTGAAAAATATGCTGAGCTTAAAGCTGTGAAATATGCTGTGAGGTATTTGGTGAACTAAAAACTGACGCTAGCGGAAAAACTATTGAAATAAAGTATTATAATATTATTTTTATTTTTATATTAAAATTAATCTAATAAATATAATTCTTATTAAAATTAATTTTGAGTATTAATTTACCTAATCAAATATAATTTATATTTAAAATTAATTTTAAGTATTTTTTTACTTAATCAAATTAATTAAAATTACATTTATTGTATTTTTTAATTTATATTTAATTAATCAAATAAATTTTGTTACATTTATTGTATTTTTTAATATATCATTATGTATTAAAATTAAAAGTCTTAAAGTATAAATATTTTATTTGTATTTTTAAATTTTAATTATTTTATTTCAATATTAAATTTATTGTTATAATAATTATAAATGCATAATTATAATTAATTTATATTTTTTATTAAAATATAATTATATTTAAATCATTAAATAATAAAAATTTTTATAAAGTGTGGGACCCACACTTTAAAAACATTAAAAAATTTGACACAGCGAAAGTGGGAAGCGGATCCGCTTCCTCTTCCGCTCAGCCAAACAGACAATAATATATAACCTTTATGTGCAGTCTTTAATGTTTGAATGAAGGAATAAATTCATAATAGGGTTAATTCATGTGTTAATGGAATATTTTACATGAGTGAACTTGAATGTGCATGAAGCTGAAACGACTTCTCCTCAGGGATGTGAAGCTGGCTTGGATTAATCGTGGCAGAATCATCCAAATGTCTCAAGCTTGTAGTTGGTAGTAGGGAATCTGATTGAATCTTTATAGCAGCAATATTGAAATGAAGATCATGAGCGACAACTTGACCTTGATATAATTTACCATATGATAGGTATGCAACCACCTGTAAAAATAGTATATTAATTTTCATTTCTTTTTTCCCATGAGACAATATAACAAATGAAGATGAATACTATGTACCCCAAATACGAACATTGACATCATCTGCTATGGCATTTTGATCCGTAGTACTCCTAATGAGATTGACAAAAGTTAATATGACATCACTATTATCATCACTTTCTATGATAGTTCCGGAACCTTGTAATATTTCCTCCTCACCTAGGAACAACCCAAGTTAAATAAGGAATAATAATAGTTAATAACTATCAAGGTAATAAACAAATCACTGAAGGAATAAATACCTGAGTAAGATACAAGACTAACGACTGATGGAGAAACTTTCAAAGCAGCTCTCTTGGTCTCAATATCCAGGTACAAATTCTCGGGGTTGGATCTAAACTTTGGGCGCGTCTAACTAAAGTTTGACATGTAGTAGTACTCGTCAGGAGCTGTATAAGTGTATATGCATTCAATTAACCAAGCAAAACGAATCTCAAGTTGACACATAAATATGTTGCTGCATAAACAGTATAAAATAAAAGTAGAAAAGAAATAATCAAAATATACAAAACCCACAATAATAGGTGCGATTTGGATCCCGCTCCCGTTCCCATGGGATGAACAATAGCTCGGGTGTGTATGATTTCACCTACAAAATATAACAATATAACTCAACGAATAATTACATCAATACTAGAATACCTATTGGATGTGAAATGGAAATGGAGCGGGAGCGGGAGCGGGAACAAGAATTCAATCAATTCCTACGTTTGGTTGTTCAAGGAATTGTAACAGGAACTCTATGTTCCAATGTTTGGTATGTAGGAATTCATGGAGAAATGGAATGAGAATAATTGACAAATGACTATATTACCCCTTTAACAAAAGAAACATTTTGACAAATTTACATAACATCAACTGACATATATTCAACGTAGTTAAAAGGCATCAAGGCCATAATATAAAATCTACAAATACAAGAGTAAAAGGCATCAAGTCTATAATATAAAATCCATAAATACAAGAACTGTTAAAACATAAATTTAAATATGTTCAACAAAGGAAAATTCATTTTCATAAGATGCAATAAAATCCATAACTCTCACAACATTTCAACGCAAGTCTTGACAATGTTTCCATTTCTTCAACCGACAAACTAAAAAACATTGAAATCAATGTCTTATCACCCCTCATCTTAACTCCAGTAGCGAAGCGCTCATTGATGGATAGCTCCTCTAAAGTACGTAGTTCATCAAAGAACTTGTCCCTCCTATCCTCAGATCTCTTTTCAGTGCCAATTGCTTCACTAAGCTCGTGGGTGGCCTTCTCAATCTTTTTTCCCAATGTTGTAGCAACCTCTCGAATCGCCTCAATAACCTCTGTATTGTGACTGCACTTCCTTTTTTTTTTTTTGCTTGCTTGACTCACCATCACCTTGAGATGCAAAATTAGTTGCAGAAGGATTTGTATCTCCTTCAGTAGCTGACATTGGCTCTTGGGAAGGGAATGAGAATCTTCAGGCCTTACCCCAAACAGTGGGATGTTCATTTCATGCATATCATTCAACCAGTCTACATCAGGTAACATATCCGCTATCATCACTTTGGTTTATGACTTCTTCATTTTTCATTTCCTCGATGACATCTGTGGGATCTTGGGCATTACTTCCATTAGCTTGATCCTTACCATAAATGGTGTATAATGCCTCAAAATGCGGGATCTCTTTGTGCCTGAAATTAGCTGCCCGTTTATGACTCTACAAAAGAATAAGAAATATATTGACTTGTCATCAATTCATTCATATCATATATACACATAGCAGGCAATATAATATGCATGAAAATCAAAGAAGCAAATGCATGATAGTGCAGGCCTACTACTATAGAATATTTTCCAAACCAATGTAATAATAGACAAATGCAAAGCTGCACAAACAATGACCATTGATAAGCTATCAAAGTAGTTGACAAATAAAAAGAGAAATATTCTAAATATGAAAAGATAATATAAAAGAGATTTGAGAGGGTAATACTGCTTTACCATGCTTATCAATGGTCATTCAGAAAATGCTCCATGTGTATAATGCTGACATATTTAATTGAACCAAATACACTTGGATATTTTATTTATTTATATGATATGACTATTAATCAAGAAATCATGCCCACATCTGAACAAAAAAGATCAATTTCATACTAACCTTTATGTACTCCTCCCAAATAGGAGCTTCAGCTACAACACATTTTGTAATTGGATCCCAACCAAATCCACTAGTGCTCGGACCATAGACCATGTCATATACCACCGAGAAGTCCTTCTTCAATAGTTTTAGCTTCGACTCTATGTGAGGCTTCGCCTTGATTTCTATCTCAGGCATCTTATCTTTTATCACTTTCTCCAACACAGCCAAGTAACCAGTTTTGAACCCATTATCGGCATTTTACGTTCCAACATTGTACAAGTCCAATAAAGCATCAACAAGCACACTAGTCTCATCATCGGTCCACATATGTTGTTGTTTTGTTTTTTTAGACATGGCTTCATATCCAAGGAAGAAAGAAAAAATTAAACAAGCATACATATAGTTATTTTGCACACATTAACAGTACCAAGTTTTCTCCATTCATATATACCAAAAAGTACATACAGTTTCAACTATGGATTTTCCACATATACACCAAAAGTAACAAGCAGTAGCTAGTACATAATATTTAGTTTTACTTCATGTCGCATGCCTAGTTGCCCTCCATTCATTGAACATTTGAACTGCCAACTCCCTCCTCCAATTGCTCCACTGATCACTTGGTTCAATTGAAGAAATTGGTGGAGAAGAAAAGTTTAATGTACTATGCAATTGATCTAGTAATGGTTCCATTGGATCACTATCCATTTGTCTCCTAATTAGGTTATGCAACAAACAACATGCAATGATTATCCCGATTTTGTATCTTAATTGGGTAGAAAGATGGACTACGAAGAATTACCCAACTCATTTTCAGCAACCCAAAGCATCTCTCAATAACATTTCTGGCTGATGCATGTTTCATATTGAAAAGCTCCACAGGAGTGACTGGTTGATGGCCATGTCTCCAATCATTGAGATGATACCTTTACCCTCTAAATGGAGCTAAAAAGCCCTTACAATTGGTATAGCTAGCATCCACAAGATAATAGGACGGTTACTATTATGCATTCTGTGATTTATTGAACTAATTTACAATGTATGATCATGCATTCTCACCTTGTGGGACTTTTAGACCATTGCGCCTACTAATGGCATCACGTAGTACCCTCCCATCAGATGTAGAACCCTCCCAACCAGGAAGCACATAGATAAAATTCATGTCGGGTCCGCACACACCAAGCACATTGATTGAAATTTCACCTTTACGATTAGGTACCTAGCTTTCTCCGCTACTGGTACTCTTACTTTGATATGTGTTCCATCTAAAGCACCCAAACAATTCTACAAAGGAAAGCATAAAATAAAAATTCTAATTAAAAGTATTAAAATTATTGAAACCAGAAAAAAGAATAGCTACTGTTTTTAAATTACCTTAAACCATCTCCATTTCTGATCTGTTGAGTTTGATGGCACAGGTATAGGTTGTTTCAATAGCTCCCCGTGTAGACAAATGACAACGTTCAAAACCCTCCTAAAGTATTGACTAATAGTCTCACTAGATCGCTTAAATCTAAACTCGATAACCCTATTCTTGACATGGTGAGCCAAAATATGCAAGAATATTGCAACTTGTTCATCCACCAATATGTTTTTTGTTGGTTTTAGACCTCCTAAATTCTTTAACATAGACCATAGATTTCCAAAAGTCACCCTATTCATTCTTAATTGTGCAATGCATGTATTGTCACTTGAGTACACTAGATTTCTAAGGTGTGATCTTTGAACTGCAAAATCTAATATATAAGACCAACCTCTTGGTCTTAACGTTTGGAGTGATGTTGCAATACATAATAGATAAAAAAATTTGAACAATCGAGGAAACAATTTCGTTCCACAGAGACAATGCAGCAACCAATTTCTTCTTTCGCATCGTTCGAGCCATCACTGCATTATAATAGTGCATAAAGGAAGACCGCCCCATAGGACAAAGATAGCACAAATAAAGGAAGTTCAGAGGAGCTTAAAGAAAGTCTAAAGAGAAGCAAACAATTAAACAAAGAGCATTGGTTAGGGTCACATTGAAAGCAACTTGGGTGCATAGATTTTTCAATCCCTAATTGCAAATTATCCAATCCAACAGAGACCTTTTGTTAGTCAAATAATCACAGAAAGACCATCAAAATGCATGCTTTATTGATAAAAATTAATTCAACATTGAAGTGAAAGCAACAATTGTCAACTAATGAAAACGAAACGATAAAGTAAAAGAAATCTGCGCATATAAGAAGGTATGGAGGGAGGACCTAGAACGAGGATGGAGGCTTCTAAAAGCAAGAGGGGAAGACCCTGTTCGATCAAGAAAGTAAAATACATAAACAAATAGAGAATCATTCCCTAAACCCATACCCTGTTCGATCAAGAGAACTGCAAGGTTGAATGATTAAGAAGACGAACCTGTATTGGAGATGAGAAGCAGCAGTGCGTCGTCTTCTTCCTACCACTTTCGGCACAGACAGAATCGAATATGTGGGTTTTTAGGTTAAAAGAAATGAATGGCTGAGATTCATTCATATGAATGGTCAAGATCTCTTATCAAGGGTAATTTTGTAAATTCATTTGTTAATTTAATTATGGGCAGGAACGGAACTTGAAGTTCCTAGGGGAGAGCTGAGAATGTGAAGTTCCTGTGTACAAAGGAACTTTACAATTTCATTCTCATGAAAGCTAACAACCAAACACTGGAATTATCATTAGGAACGGAATACATGGTTCCATTCCCGCCGGAACCATGCAACCAAACACACTGTTAATAGCTCGGGTGTGTATGATTTCACCTACAAAATATAGCAATATAACTCAACGAATAATTACATCAATACTAGAATACCTACTGGATGTGAAATGGACAAACTGCAATTCATTCACAACTTTCATCGAACATGTGCTACATATTGGCATTCAACACCCTTAGTGATGAACTCAATGCGGTTTTCCCGAATCCCCGACTCTCAGCTTCGATTTTAGTTTCCGTCTCCCGTTTGTTTTCTGTGGGGCGATTTCTTTTCATGTTTTTTGATTCAATTTTTCTTTGGCTTAGGGTACTCACAACCCATCAGGTTACAAAAAGGAATCCAAAGAGGAGTTGAGGCTTCATTTGGAATCGTGGTGGGTCTTTTGCTTTGTTCCTCCTTTTATTTGGGTTAGGGCTTAAATTATTTGTGCTTAGTTGTGTAGCTTAAATTATAATTTAAGGTTTAGGGCTTTAGGGCTTTGGACCTTTGATAAACCCTAAGCCCTAAACATAATCCAAAACTTAATACATAAGAGGATGCTTGTGATGCACCTCTAGTTTCGGTGGTGATCTTCTTTCCTTCCGAGATTGCCCAGCTTTCCTTCCACTTTTCTAGTGTCGATGGTGCTATTCTTCTTCTTTTGGTGCTCTTTTCTGGTAAGCACAAGATCAACTCTGATTTAGAAGTAAAGTGAAATTTAGTTTGTAGTTGTATCATATTAACAATACCTGTTAAAATCATTATAAGATGAAATATTGGGGCTTCACTTTGAAATGATTAATGGAGGACTTTATGTAGGTCAGAGCACAATTTTAGATTGATCATGTCTTGACCAAATGTTGGTTCCTCATCAAAGTTGGTTTGGGTGGTAGCTTTTAGGGGTTAATACTATTTTTGATGATGGAAAAATGATGCATTTTTCAATTTAGTCACTCAAAGTTCAAATGTTTCAAATTGATCATCTAAATTTTTTATTTGTTTCAATATGGTAACTCGATCAGATTTTTATAATTTTGGGCAGTCAACTTAGCTTATGTGGCATAGAAAGATATGAACTTGCTTGTGTGTACTAAAATTTGATGACGTGTAAAATAAAAAATTCTAAAAAAATTTGACAGATGGAAAATTGTGTTTCTTCTTCACCTCTTCCTCTCTTGTATCTCCCCAGCTAGGCGAATCACAATATGTTTGGCCTGGCTGTATAAGTGTAGCACCTCAGGAGACAGGAGCCCTTTGTTACGAAACCCTCTAGAAAGAGAAGCCTCTCCAATCAATTAAGTCACATCCTGATTAAGAGTTGGTCGCGGTGACCGATGCAAGAGAGAGCCCCTCAAGAGTTCAGAGTGACTAACAAAGGCATAAGAAAGTGAACTATAGGCGGTGGGCAGGAAGAAAGCTCTACGCGCACTATAGACTGATGCTTCTAGCGCACCGGAGACAAAGAAAGCTTTAGCACGAAGGGCAGAGCAAACCAAGCAAGATCTTCGTCGAACTGGTTTGGGTTTAGAGACGACAGACCAAGAAACTCACAGAGGTTTGCTTTACCGATGCAAAAGAGAACCGCTCATCAATTCTCATCAATTGAAGAATATTATTGCTCTGGGGATTCTGGGAAGGTTTAGGTGGGTATTGGATGTTGGGATGAATCTGGTTTTAGGGAAGAATTAGTTGGAGCTTATTTATTTATTTATTTTAAATTAATTCTATACAAGTTATTCCACATCAGTAGGAAAAAAGGATTTTATTAATTATATATGCCACATAAACCGTTTTATTGCCCGAAAATAGTGAAATCTGGCCGACTTCTCATATGAAAACAAATAAAAATTTTAGATGACAAACTTGAAACATTTCAACTTTATGTGACCAAGTTAGAAAATGCCTCATTTTTTAATGATAAAAAATTGTATTAACTCTAGGTTTTAGGCATAATTGTCACGAGGCGCGCGACAAACTCTTATTGCTTCGTCAAAACTGGTGTCAACGGCTCTTCGTCAATGGGTGCTTGGGTATTCGTCAAAGCTGCTTCTTTGAAGTGTTGACTTGAACGGTATGTAACTTCTCATTCTCTCTCTCTGAACTTTTTTTTCAATCTCTTTTCTCTTTAATTGGCGTGGAATTCTCTGTTTCTCTTTCAATCCTTTTCATTCTTTTGAGTGACCGTTAAGATAAAAAATGAAACAGAGTATTCAATACATAGCTCGATTTTTTTAACCATGGGAGCTGGAATTTTGTGATGTTGGGCTGATATAAAACTGTGAGTTTATTAATTGAGTTTTTGCAGAGTATGCTTAAATGAAACAGAGTATTCTTAAAAAAAATGAAGCAGAGTGTTCTTTAATAAATGATTTTTGTAGATTCAGGTTCGGGGAAACAGAGTATTCTTGATTTTTTTTCATTTTTTGACAATGATTCTTTGATTTTTAAATGATGAAGAATATGATGCTTAGGATGATGATGTTCTTGGATTTCTGTAGAGAAGATTTGTCTCTTAAACTTATGCATTTCGGGAGTTATTACCGGTTTAAATAGTTTGCAAGTAAAAAAATGTGCTCACATGCTTAGGATGTTACTTATTATGTGTAGTGATCGGATTTCGTCGGACTAAAGAATAATTAATAAAAATAAAAATGAGTAAAAAATAAAAAAAATATACAAAAATATAAAAAATAAAAATTCTCAGAACTCGTTTCTCGAGTCCACAAGTTTATAAATATTCAAAAGCTCGTTTCTTGGATCATAAACTCATGAAAATTCAAATCCAAACCCAATAAAACTAAATCTTAAAAGAATGAAAAATATAAAAGGGTAGTTTTTTGGGGTTTTTAAAGAGAGAAAAAATAGGGTTTAAGGGATAAAAGGTAAAAGAAGCAAAGCACAAAATATATACAGAGGGTGGCTTTGGGTAAAAGAGAGGAGGAGCCGCATAAGAGGGAAAACAAAAAAATAGAAAAGGTTTTGAGAGAGAGATGGCCGCACAGTAGAAAGGGGGAGGAAAAGAAGTGTAAGAGAAAAAGAGAGCCGAGAGAGAGGGAAGAAAGGAGCCGACATTAGCAAAAGAAAAAGAAATCAAAAGAAAGGAGGCTTTTTGGTAAGGAAAAGGGAAACGGACCCATTTTTGCTCCAAAGCAGGAAGAGCTTAACAAGTTCTTTCGCTCCAGCCATCTAATTGCCAAAGCAGGGAAGCTTTTGCTGTCAGGTAACCTATTTACATGTTATTTTCTGATCAAGTAATGTCCTGGTTAGTATAGTGGAGACAAAAGGCAACAAAACTCTTATTATTATCATGCGTTTGTATGCAAATCTCTGGTTAGTATGGCAAAGATTATCATGCGTTTGTTGTTATTCTAACAATTTGGGATTGCAATAATAAACTGTATACAGCCAAAACTCTTGTGCCATTTAAAGGAAACATCAAGTATTTGTCCTGTTCTGAAATTTGGTGTAAGGATCTGTAGTAACCGGCTTGCTTGGCTTTGATTTTTGAGATTCTGATGACGATGAGTGATTGAACAACTAATGGTAAATTATTGAGATTCTGTGTACATAAAAATGATGCTCATATGTGTGAAACTCTTAATGTAGGCTTGAATTGATTGAATCTTGATTAACATTTGGATATCCGTTTTTGACCTTTCTTTTGTTTGATTTGTTGGACGAGGACCGGGTTAGACTCTATTTGGGCCGGAATTAATGAGAGCTTGAGTAATTTTTGGATTTTGTCCGGATTATTGCGATTTGTAATGTGTTTATATTTGGCCCTCATGTTGGGTAATTATTTCATTCATATTGACATGTATAATTTGGACATTTGTTATTTGGATTGTTGTATGAGTATGAATGTGTAAGTTCGAAATTGAATGTAGGTCATTTCAATTAACAAATTCATAAGTTGGTTTTCTTTATTTGAATTATGGACCTTGTCTAATTTCATTTATGAATTTGTCATAAGTTGGCAATAATAAGTTAAATTGATAAGTGACATTTTATCAATAGATCATTTATACCATAAGTTGGTATTTAAAATTAAACCTACCAAAAGTTGGTAGTGCATTTTATTAAATCCACCATTTATTTTCATTTCGATAAATAGTCGGTTAGTATCTTAAAACCATTTGCTAAAAAGCTATCAAAAGTTGATAGTATTATTCTAAACTCTTTCTAAAAAAAACTATCATAAGTTGATAGTAATATTCCAAGCTTTCCTCCAAAAAACTATCATAAGTTGAAAGCGTTATTCCAAATTTTTTTCCAAAACTATCATAAGTTGATTGTATTTTTCATACAAACTTTTTCTATCTTTCAAAGAGCAAGTTTCCATGAGATAACCATTAAATTAATTAGGGTAATCGTTTTCAAACGGGAGTTGTTGGGTGCCTAACACCTTTCCCACACTCAATCGATCCCCGTACCCCTTTTCTCTGGTTCGCAGGTCTTCACGGTGTCCAGTTGCACCTTAAAACAATTGGTGGCGACTCTAAACGTTTTTCATCCACCATCGCTGGTCCGCGTCGTGACCCTGGTTGTGACATTATGTATGATTTTCATGTTAATTTTTAATTATTTTAATTTTTTGCCCCTTGTCTCTCGGGCACGTGCCTTATGTGGGCCTCGGGCGATAGTACCCCATTGCACCTTGGGTGTGCCTTGGGCGATTGACAACTATAGTTTCAGGTGATGATATTTGTTTTTATCATAAACTCCATGGCTATGGTTCTGTTATTGTGGATTTGTTACAACCATTGATTGAAGGATAATGTTGGAGCCTCTTCTTGGTTGGCTTATTATGTTGTTTAGAGGACTTGTTTTTGTGATGTAGTTATATTTGTGTGTCTTTGGTGTAGTTGCAAGTAGTATTAGTTGTCTTGTAATGAGGAGCTATGACCATGTGAGTCTTGTTTCAGCCATGCTCCTATGATGTAATTTTGGGTTCAGCTCTAGGGGTGTTGAATGCTAATATATGCCAAATGTTCGATGAAAGTTCTGAATGAATTGTAGTTTGTCAATCGGCATGGAGAAGTTATTGGATTCAATTTTTACGATCTGTTTTTGACTCCTTTTATGCCAATTAACATGGCTTTCAAGTGATGGGAGCATTACAAGAAATATGGGTATGTTCTGAATTTTTATAACTCCCATTCTACAACTCGTTGAAATTATTGTTTCCAGTTTCCTGAATTTGTTTGTTTGTTCATTATGTTCTGCCTACTTTCTAAATTTATAGGATCCTTTTGGTGTGGATGTTGTTTTTCTTGTAATTTCTGCTTGTATTTACATTTGATCTATATGCATTTGCCGAACTTAAATAAAAGGGAAAGTTACAAAAAAAATTGTGCCAATTTTGCCTATGGCTATTTTTGATGTCAGTCTTTTATTTATAGTTTTTGGAGCTCTTATTTTGTCTTTGTTCATAAGAATCCTTTGTGAACCAGCTATAACTGCTACGTAAATCACTTGAGACAGGAATGTATTTGAAATGGTTAGGGAACCTGTTGCTTAGAAGATTATAGCACAGCAGTGTAGGACTTAACCTTATTGGCTTATTCTGAAGTTCTAAATAAATACTGCCAGTGGAATTTTGTTATGGAATTGTGCAATGGCTATATCCGCTGCCTTTGATGTTTAAAATTTTGTTCTCCTGAATGATGTCGTCGTCCCTAGTTGCACAAGAAGCCCATGAAATTCTTTGTACTTTCAAATCTTATGACAATCCCCCATTCCTCCCCATCTAGTGCTCTGCGTATTGCACACCATCGTCTTTTCTGAAGCTCATTGTCCTCCCTATTGTATATAAAATTTTGTGTTCTCCTCTCTTGGAATTCTGTCAAAGCAGCAAATGTATGTCTTAGATAGAATCTAGCTAATAGATTTGACTGGTAGGAAGCTTTAGGGTTTGGTTATATTACTTATTGCTGATGGAGTTGGGGTGGTAATGTAACTATTTTTTGTGTTGGTGCAAAGCAAATTTTGGAATTAGTGCTAGTTTCCTGGATGTTTGTTCTATAGTGTTGGTTAATTGGTTTGCTTCTTTCTTTGCTATCTGAGTTACGTAAGAAATCAAGGGGAAATGGTCAATCATGTAATTACAACACTAAGAAAAAAGTATTTGGTTAGATGTTGACAGTTGACATGGCCCTAGCGCGTAGTCATGTCGCACCCTTGGTTTATGTTGAACTACATTAGTCTTTTAAAAGAAAACACACCCTTGGTTTATATGGAACTACATTGCAGCCGTGGATGGATCCACAATCAAAATTATCACTCTTGCAGAGTCTTCAGATTAATCAGGTTTTTGGATTGATATGATGTTGAGCCTAAAATGCAAGTAGTTGCCACCTTTCGTGTATTTGCCTATCATACATGTCTATATGAATTTTTGGCCAACATGTCCTCACAAATCCTTACATCACATGTGATAAGCATGGCCATAACGTAATTTCATTTTCATTCCAAATATGCCTACTTTACAAACTTCTTATCTGAGTCTCATGTAGACTGTGCTCCCCCCCCCCCCCCAACACACACACACACACACACACACACACACCCACCCACCCAAAAAAAAATTGTCTAGTCAATGAGACATATCTGGAAGCTTATGTTTGCTTGCAGAGTTATATGATTTTCCCCATCTGTTTTGCACATGATTGATGTTGCTTGATGTATATTGAAACATTGAATTTGTTTTTAAGTGATGAATAAAATTTAATGTAAAACATTTCCTAGTGTTGTAAATACTAATTATTTTCTTTTAAGGTAAGGTATTCAACAAGTAATGATCTAATGGATGTGTTTTGGCATAGGGAACTTTGTCGACCTTGGATTGGAATGGAAATGACTAACCTTTATGCTGCTAGTCTTCATATTCTGGATAAGGTTATCCAAAAGTTCCCTAGGATTGGCAAAGGCGTAATTGTCGAGGAGGTGAGTTATATCTTCCACCTTGTTCTTGAAGGAACGTAGATCTTGGGGTAATGCCATGTTCTTTGATAAGTGATTTCTACTGGGACTTTGTCTAACATCAAAGTCCAGTAGATTTTGCCTTTCTAACCATTAGACTAGAAGAAACTTTATGTTTTCAATAATCTTCTCCATTAGTTTTTTTTCGTTTCCTCCTTTTTGGCTCTCAATTTTTCTGGAATTTTAAACTTCTCTCTTCCTCCTTTTTCTTTTTTTTTTTTTTCACTTTTCTTTTGAGTTTTTTTACCAGAAATTGAATGACCTTTATGGCTTTACCAATGGCACCATCATCCACCATGAATCACCACCATCACCATCTTCCTTATCCCCTCATCTTCATTTTTTTATTAATGAAGGTAATTTATTAACCGAGCCAAAAGATCACCAAGTACAGAGATAGAGGCCTGGAAATAAGAAAGCAGCATGTTCTCAGGACAAGCAGTTCTTTCTGATTTAGATTTTCCGTCAAGTTCTTTCTTATTGTTATTGATAGAGATTCAAGTGCGTAAAACATCAAGACCCTAAGTAGCTGGATTCTGAACTCATCTAGTTTGTAGATCCCCTTTGAACGACCCATTTTCACAACTCTGAAGAATACAGGGCAGTGTACAGATCAATTCGTCACTAGAGTCAGTAACCTCCAATGGTAATTGATCCCAACCATAAACTAATCCCTTATTTTGAATTGAAGACAAAGTTGGTCCACTACCACATCAGCAGCACGGCATGAGAGAGACTTCCTGCAGCCCAAGTACGAACCAAAAAAAAATTCATTATCTGCTAGAACGACCTACTCCTTAGTTGAACCATACTTTGCCATTCATCTTCTTCTGAATTAGGAAGAGACAGGTAAATAGAAGGATAAACTGGGACCCTTAAAATAACTGTTTACCAACTGAAGACCAATAAGCACAAGAACGCAAGTCAACCCTACCACCAATACTAGGCTATTCACTGCTAACCCCTTTACTGCATTTGCTCTCCATACCCAAGCCGGAGAGCACGCCATCCCTTCTAAGACGACTGCCCTCTTCCTTTTGCCCATTCATATTGATTTGAATTTCTTCATAAATATCACTTTAGTTTCTCAAACTGAAGTTTTACAAATGTGATTTCCGAAATGACAAAGAGACCTTAATTGGTGGTTAACAAACCTCTAGATTTTAATATGAAACCTGTTGATAAGGTTTTCCCTTTGCATTGAGGACACATGGTGTTTTCTAAGAAAAAAATGAACATCACTTTAGAAAATATTGTTTTGATGTTCACCATATAAAAGGCTATTGTAAGAAAAAAAATTCAAAATTTTGATTGCATTTTTTGGGAACTTAACAATGAGCTTTCACTTTTAAGAATTTTGCCTTGACTAGGGATATACTCTCTCTTTAGTCTGCTCAAGTTTTGTTTACATGTATTATATTTCTTGGTAAACTTTAATCATTGAGCCTTTAGGAGTCATCCAATTTTTTGGGCAAAAAAAAAGAACCTATCCAAATTTCATGCAATTCCTGGCAACTGTAGTGGTCCACATATATAATTTATTTCAGTCATAAGTTTGAACTGACTATCTCAACATTTCAATGTTTTCTGGGTACATTTCTCCATATGCTTGTTTTACACTTGAATTCCATGCCAATTAGCTGCATTAGCATCATTTGGTATCTCTATCTTTATCTGGGTGTTTTTTTGGGCGCTCTTCATACTTTTCATGTGATTCTTGGCAAAAAGAACTGATTCAAACTTGTTGAATATGGTTACAATCAAGAAGATTTGTTTCTTTGTTTTCCTGTATAATGTCCATTGCAAATTTGAACCCTTTTTACTGATTTCGTACTGCCTTCCATCTTTTGGTGGACTGTAACTAGGTTATACCAGGGTCATCATCTGCGGAGACAGCTGGGATATGCCCCAACGATGTCATCATTGAGTGTGATGGAAAATCTGTTCAGAGTTTTCTTGAGGTATTTCTCGTTGATTATATCACAGTGATTGCTTGATGTTGTGATATTCCTCTGATTCTTGAATAGATTTGTAGTGGGTTGGAGGGATCTGAACTTGAAATGTGGTTTCTTTATCGCTTTTCATATGCTTTCACAGAACTAAAAATACAAAACATATATGGTATCCAAAACTTGAAGAAAAAGTTTTAGATATTCCAGTTGTTTCATTAAACTACACAAATCCGATTAAAGAAGTGTTGGGAGTTGAAGAACTATGCTCGAGGGGAAAAGCAAAAGAACCATATCCGTTTTGGTGATCAATATTTTGTGATTGTTGTAGTTGCTAACAAACTCTCTGGAAAAACTCTTTTGGAAGATAAGGATTTGCATAATTGGGTTCAAATCATTGTTGCCATGTTACATCTATTTTAAGTACTATGTGATTTTGCACTGATTTGAATATTCCTCAATGCATGAACTTTGTGCCTGGAAATTCGGAAGTATATTAACCAGATATGTGGTGTTATATGTGTCTATAAATTATTGTTAACGATGTAGTCTACTAATGCTGCTGCATGCCAGACGTATAAGTTTCTCAGGAACATCTGATCAGGTGTTGTGATTGGTTTACTAGCTCAAACAGATATTAATGGATTAGGAGCAAAAAAAAAAATTTACTTTTTTTAATCTATAGGTTTACCACGAAATTGTGTGCGTGACTGTTGGGATATTGTCCTGAATTCTCCTTTTTCTGCATTTGGCATATGTGTTCCTGTGCCAGATGGCATTTTATATGTAGGATAAGAATCTTAGTGATAAAGAAATATTTGTCCATATAAATGTTCAGACAGTGCATGCACTGTCTGCATATGTATATATATATACAAATACACAGAAGGTGTGCACTGTCTGTGTATGTGTGTGTATGTATATATATATGTATATGTGTGTGTATATATATATATATATACATATAAAAATAAATAATGTCGGGCTCGGGTCGGGCCAAAATTGGCCCAAGGTGTCGGGCTTCGGGCCTGGCCCAGCCCTAATAATGGAGCCCAGGCCCGGTCTACTTTCGGGTCGGGCCTAGGCCCGCGGGCCAAATGGTGAGTCCTATTCTTGTTGATGCAATTGAATCATATTGCGAACAAGTTTGATAATCAGTCGGAATAAGCACATCTTCTACACATGGATAGAAAACATGACCCATTAAACATGATCCTACAAATTCTTGATGGTGACCTATATGAAACAAACATTGTCCAGCATAAAACGACTCATTAGATGTAAGTATATCAGTAGGTTCAGTGCAACCAGTCACTCTTTGGGCTTGTAATAGAGCTAAATCCCAAATTGGACGTATATATACAAATATAGTCTCACTAATGAAATCATTTTCAGATAACCTACATACATAAATATTTACAGTGTTAATGTTGGCAAAAATATGATGACATGTCATGATTTACTTATCCGTGTTTACGGAAAAATCGATCCCATGTCTGAAAACTTTTTCACCCTTGAACCAACGATCTTAATCACCCAAGCAACAGGATTCAATGCATTAAATATAGCAGTTATCGTGGAATCCATGATGATCACTTACCTAATATCAATGACAATACAAATTAAATTAAATTCATTAACATTTCTCATCAATTGTTATATTTAATGCGTTGAATCCTGTTGTTCGGGTGATCAAAATCGTTGGTTACTTCAAGGGTGAAAAAGTGTTGAGACATGAGATCGATTTTTTCGTAAGCACGAATGGGTTAATCATGACATGTCATCATATTTTTGTCAAAATTAACATTGTAAATATTTTTGTCTGTAGGTTACTTGAAAATGATTTCGTTAGTGAGGCTACATTTGTGTATGTGCGTCCAATTTGGGATTTAGCTCTATTGGAAGCCCAAGGAGTGATTGGTTGTACTAGACCTACTGGTATACTTGCATCTAATGGGTCTTATATGCTGGACAATGTTTGTTTCATATAGGTCACCCTCATGAATTTGTAGGATCATGTTTAATGGGTCATGTTTCCTATCGATGTGTGGAAGACGTGTTTATTCCGACTGATCATCAAACTTGTTCACAATATGATTCTACTGCATTAACAAGAACACTGAATTATCGAGTGATGGGAGATATTTGGAATGTTAATGTGTTTCGTAGATTACTTGCAGCTCAAGTAAAGTTGGAACATGCAAAAAACCTTCACCCCTTAGTTCCTGTGATACAATGCAGTAGTTTTGTTTCTGGGCCGAGTGGTTCAGTATTTAATGGTGAAGTTGTGGGGATGATGGTATTAGTGTCTGAAGGCTATGATATTGCCGTCCATGTGACACTGTTGAGGGAATTTATGAAGATTGTATTATAAGAAAGAGAAGAACGTCTCCATGGTGATGCAAAAGACTTGGGAAGAACAGTTGTTCCGACAAGGTATTCATTACTGTCACACAATTTTTTAGAAGGTTGTAAAAATGATTTAATTAAATTAGATTTAACTCTTTTGTTTCAATACAAAGTTCTACCAAGAGAGGGAAGAGAGAAAAGTGAATTGGGCAAGCAAAGGAATATCTCTTCTTTTAGAGTTGTAAGCACAATATGTTTCTTATTTAATTCTTAGATTTATTTCCTTTAGACATAACATTTACTTATGTTTGTTTTATAATCCTTAGATTTGTTTTCTTATTGGTTCTACTCTTAATCAGTGTTTGTTCTTTCTCTCCTCTGTTATTCTCTTTGCTGATTATACAGGAACTAAACTCTTGCTGAATATTAATTGAGATTGCAAAGTTAATTTTCCCGAAATAAGGCAACAAAAAAAAAAAACTCTTACTGTTTTTTGAAATTGGTACAAGATAATCCTACAAATGCACGTCGTGTTTGTCAAACTGTAGGGTGGTGCTGGGGGTGCGTCAACTTTAGCTAATATTACTCATTATGTAAAGTGCTCTTCTTTGTTGTTTTATCTTTAGAAGCTCATTGCAGTTGTTAAGAGCGTTCTTTCTTTTATCTGTGTTAGAGAATAATTACTGAATGACTTTAGTTTATACTTCACCTTAGGGGTAGGGGAAAGGTGAGGATAGGGCAAGTCAAAGAATGTTCGTGGTTTATAATGTATCTGTATACTTTTATTTGTATCTTAATGTCCACCATTTTTTTCATTGGATATGAAAAAAATGCATATCAGAGTTTTTTTAAATTCTTGCTGGAGTGACTTGGGAAGAATGTTTGTCCTTTTTGATATGCAGATTGGTTTGTTCAGGGTTAGCAATTTGCTGTCTAAAATAATGATCCTTTATATTTAACTGATTGCCCATGATAATACTGCTTAAAACATAATAACAACAAATTTCATGGTCGCTATTATTTCCTTAAAGATTGTGCTATATAAAGACCCGAATCCAGGTCAAATTTTGAGTGGTGTATTGACATAAACAACATCATCTATTCTAACAATGAGTTTTCAATATTTTTGCCTTTGAACTGTAATTAACTCTCAATATCGTGTCTTTTCAACTGTCAATTTCTTGAGTTCTTTTTATATCCAATGTTCTTGCTGCTTTCATGGTTTGTTTTGCAGTGGTTGTGTTCTTCATTGGAGAAATATTGATAGTCAAAGTGAGAAAATGAAGACGAAGATGTGGGAGAAGAATTACGTTTTGCAGGCTGTGTGATCGTGTATTTTTTGCTAATTTCAATTGTTGAGCACAGGAAACATCCCCATTTAAGAAGTATCTGAGAATCTTAAGTGGAAAACATATTAACATACACATTATCTATGTCTTTATTTTGGAATTTTGTAGCTTAGTGGATCTAGAGTCTATTTCACTATCAATATTTTTATCATTACTCTCTTTCTATGATGACAAAAGCAGAAACTCCCAAAATAAATCACTTGTTAATTTTCTCCCTACCAAAAACCACAATCCAAACAATAACAAGTCAAATATTTCATCCAAAAATAAGAGCAAAAAATTTTAAAGGAATTTTTGTTGCAGAATAACAATTTTCTAAACCTTGGCCAATTGTGTAAAATTACATAGTTTAAAATTAAGCTACGAGTAATGTAATGGTGGGTTGATAGTTAGGCCTGGGTTTGGATGAAAATGTTAAATTTCACTCTTCCTTTAATGTGAGACAAAATCCTAATTTGTCCAAATTCCCAGTTCACATTGATACCTGTGTAGAATATATATAAACCATTGAGCACGCCTCATTCAGGATCAATGAGATGGGCAGAACATCTCTATATGAATCATTCGTGATGGCAAAGCATTAGAAAAAATTTCATTTCATTAATACGTTTGCTGCTGACAATGTTATAATACTAGGAGCAATAGGCACTCATTAAGAATGAATCATTCACAAGTACAAATTGTTTCCGGACACTGTGTTGCCAAGTATGATATTAATCGACATTTTTTTGGCAAATAACAAGGTCAGTCAGTCGGTATAAATAAAACCTTAACGAGTGTCCTACTGAAACTTAAAACAAAATCCTTGATATAACAAGCATTCAAATATGTTCAACTCTTAAAAACATATATATGTTAGTATCCTCCCTCCTATAGCCACTTAAAAGAGATTAAACAATTAAATATTTACTCAGCATCCACTGCTCCAACTTTATCAACCATCCCCACTACCATCGTGGCCACCTGATATTAGCACAAAAGGTCATAATTAACGAGTAACTTGTGGTAAATAGATATTTGCAGAACAACTAGCCACTTCAGATCAATCATAAGCTGGTTTTACTTCTCATGTAAAAGCAAAGCGATGTGAGTCATATCAATCGTCTAATGAGCAAAAATAAATTAAAAATCAAAACATCATTTTACAATTAGTCACACGTGTATCATCCATGCCAACAGAGAAGTGGAACAAGATTCAGCAGTGTCGTTGTGAAAAACATTGAAAACCCCTTTTTTTTTAAGAGCCATAAATCGTAAACTGAAAAAAGGGAACTGAAACCAGTAAGCTCAAGAAGCTCTTTTGTAGAGTGAAAAACATATCCATATTTCAGAACCTAAATCCTTGTACTTAATGGCATCCTCTATCCAAAAAGAGATATCTCTCAATGCATTAATGTCATCCTATGAAATATAATGCTTCAGAGAAATAAAAAGGTTGACATGGCTCATGAAAAATCTACTCTAATCAATTTAACTAAACATTAGACCTAAATGATTTTTTTTTAATATATATTAGACCTAAACTAGTTCATTGACAATATACATCTCTCTACGTTCTCTACAGACAATAGACAACGTTGCTCAAGCACCAATAAAGTAGAATTCATGTGGGCTAAAGGTAGATATAAAGCTAGTTTTGACATAGATATTAACCCCATAACCATTGAGACCAACTGATAAGGCAAATGATATAAAACAAAATCAGAATGAATGAACACAATTATCAGCATACGTAATATGCTAACTATAACCAAAACATAAAGTTGATTTGGTGTCTAAAATACAAAAATATATACACAACATATGCAAGCACACATATGAACAACCGTATTAGATAGAATAAAGGAATAAAAGATTTACTTTACCTGTAGAATTCATCAGGTGTAGCCTCAACAACCACCATAGTTAGATGTAAAGGATCACCCTCAATCCCTCGTATCACGACCAACTCAACAGAACCCCCAACCTTGTCCCACATCATCTCAAACAACTAATACCAATTTGAAAAAGATTACAAACAAACAAAAAATTCAAAGAATCATGGGTATTGTGTATGCATAAACATGTGTGAATGTGAGGGCAATGAAGTTTTTGTCTGCATATATTCATTTATGCATATAAAATAGTAAATAGTAACATGCAAGTTGTATATGACTGGCAGAATAAAAGTCAGATGCCGCCTATAATGTAGTTGCAGAGTAAATGGCACTAAGCAACAAATAAGCCTGTCAAGCACCAGTTGCACCACGAGTAGGTTGAACGGTTTATTCCCGCACCAATAAAATGCACTAACCGTCTAAGGACATTCAAGTGCACTAGTAGCACTTTGAAAAGATAAAGGTAAACAAATCGCCATAAAGCTTTAAATGGAAGCACATGCACCAATAAAGTATCATGATCTTGTTTTCTGAACATTTATATGGACAAATATTTCTTTATCACTAAGATTCTTATCCTACATATAAAATGCCATCTAGCACAGGAAATACATATGCCAAATGCAGAAAAAGGAGAATTCAGGACAATATCCCAAGAATCACGCAGACAATTTCATGGTAAATCTATAGATTAAAAAAAGTATTTTTTTTTTGCTTCTAATCCATTAATATCAGTTCGAGCTAGTAAACCAATCACAATACCTGATCAGATGTTCCTGACAAACTTATAAGTCTGGCATGCAGCAGCATTAGTAGACTACATCGTTAACAATAATTTATAGACGCATATAACAACACATATCCGGTTAATATACTTTCGAATTTTCAGGTACAAAATTCATGCATTGAGGAATATTCAAATCAGTGCAAAATCACACGGTACTTAAAATAGATGTAACATGGCAACAATGATTTGAACCCAATTATGCAAAGTCTTATCTTCCAAAAGAGTTGGAAGAGTTTTTCCAGAGAGTTTGTTAGCAACTATAGCAATCACAAAATATTGATCACCATAACAGATATGGTTCTTTTGCTTTTCCCCTCAAGCATAGTTCTTCAACTCCCAACACTTCTTTAATCGGATTTGTGTAGTTCAATGAAACAACTGGCATATCTAAAACTTTTTCTTCAAGTTTTGGATACCATATATGTTTTGTATTTTTAGTTCTGTGAAAGCATATGAAAGAAATAAAGAAACTACATTTCAAGTTCAGATCCCTCCAACCCACTACAAATCTATTCAAGAATCAGAGGAATATCACAACATCAAGCAATCACTGTGATATAATCAACGAGAAATACCTCCAGAAAACTCTGAACAGATTTTCCATCACACTCAATGATAACATCGTTGGGGCATATCCCAGCCGTCTCCGCAGATGACCCTGGTATAACCTAGTTACAGTCCACCAAAAGATGAAAGGCAGTACGAAGTCAGTAAAAGCGGTTCAAATTTGCAAAGGACATTATACAGGAAACAAATCTTCTTGATTGTAACCATATTCAACAAGTTTGAATCAGTTCTTTTTGCCAAGAATCACATGAAAAGTATGAAGAGCGCCCAAAAAAACACCCAGATAGAGATAGAGATACCAATTGATGCTAATGCAGCTAATTGGCATGGAATTCAAGTGTAAAACAAGCATATGGAGAACGTACCCAGAAAACATTGAAATGTTGAGATAGTCAGTTCAAACTTATGACTGAAATAAATTATATATGTGGAACACTACAGTTGCCAGGAATTGCATGAAACTTGGATAGGTTCTTTTTTTATGACCAAAAAATTGGATGACGCCTGAAGGCACAATGATTAAAGTTTAACAAGAAGTATAATACATGTAAACAAAACTTGAGCAGACTAAAGAGAGAGAAAGTATATCCCTAGTCAAGGCAAAATTCTTAAAAGTGAAAGCTCATTGTTAAGTTCCAAAAAAATGCAATCAAAATTTTGAAATTTTTTTCTTACAATAGCCTTTTATATGGTGAACATCAAAAAGATATTTTCTAAAGTGATGTTCATTTTTTTCCTAGAAAACACCATGTGTCCTCAATGCAACCGGAAAACCTTATCAACAGGTTTCATATTAAAATCTAGAGGTTTGTTAACCAATTATGGTCTCTTTGTCATTTCGGAAATCACAATTGTAAAACTTCAGTTCGAGAAACTAAAGTGATATTTGTGAAGAAATTCAAATCAATACGAATGGGCAAACGGAAGAGGGCAGTCGTCTTAGAAGAGATGGCGTGCTCTCCGGCTTGGGAATGGAGAGCAAATGCGGTAAAGGGGAAGCAGTGAATAGTCTAGTATTGGTGGTAGGATTGACTTGCCTTCTTGTGCTTATTGGTCTTCAGTTGGTAAACAGTTATTTTAAGGGTCCCAGTTTATCCTTCTATTTACCTGTCTCTTCCTAATTCAGAAGAAGGTGAATTGCAAAGTCTGGTTCAACTAAGGAGTAGGTCGTCCTAGCAGATAATGAAAAAAAATTTGGTTCGTACTTGGGCAGCAGGAAGTCTATCTCATGCCGTGCTATTGCTGCTGATGTGGTAGTGGACCCACTTTGTCTTCAATTCAAAATAAGGGATTAGTTTATGGTTGGGATCAATTACCATTGGAGGTTACTGACTCTAGTGGCGAATTGATCGGTACACTGCCCTGTATTCTTCAGAGTTGTGAAAATGGGTCGTTCAAAGGGGATCTACAAACTAGATGAGTTCAGAATCCAGCTACTTAGGGTCTTGAAGAGGTGTTTTACGCACTTGAATCTCTATCAAAAACAATAAGAAAGAACTTGACGGAAAATCTAAATCAGAAAGAAGTGCTTGTCCTGAAAAAATGCTGCCTTCTTATTTCCAGGTCTCTATCTCTGTACTTGGTGATCTTTTGGCTCGGTTAATAAACTACCTTCATAAATAAAAAAATGAAGATGAGAGGATAAGGAAGATGGTGATGGTGATGGTGGTGATTCATGGTGCATGATGGTGCCATTGGTAAAGGTCATTCAATTTCTGGTAAAAAAACTCAAAAAAGAAATGAGAAAAAGAAAGAAAAAGGAGGAAGAGAGAAGTTTAAAATTCCAGAAAAATTGAGAGGCAAAAAGGAGGAAACGAAAAAAAATAACTAATGGAGAAGATTATTGAAAACAACTGGATTTTCAAGTAACAAGTTTAAGTGCATAAATTCATTTTAATAAAGTTTCTTCTAGTCTAATGGTTAGAAAGGCAAAGTCTACTAGACTTTGATGTTAGACAAAGTCCCAGTAGAAACCACTTATCAAAGAACATGGCATTACCCCAAGATCTACGTTCCTTCAAGAACAAGGTGGAAGATATAACTCACCTCCTCGACAATTACGCCTTTGCCAATCCTAGGGAACTTTTGGATAACCTTATCCAGAATATGAAGACTAGCAGCATAAAGGTTAGTCATTTCCATTCCAATCCAAGGTCGACGAAGTTCCCTATTCCAAAACACATCCATTACATCATTACTTGTTGAATACCTTACCTTAAAAAAGAAAATAATTAGTATTTACAACACTAGGAAATGTTTTTACATTAAACTTTATTCATCACTTAAAAACAAATTCAATGTTTAAACATCAAAGGCAGCGGATATAGCCATTGCGCAATTCCATAACAAAATTCCACTGGCAGTGTTTATTTAGAACTTCAGATTAAGGTTAAGTCCTATACTGCCGTGCTATATTCTTCAAAGCAACAGGTTCCCTAAGCATTTCAAATACATTCCTGCCTCAAGTGATTTATGTAGCAGTTATAGCAGGTTCACAAAGGATTCTTATGAACAAAGACAAAATAAGAGCTCCAAAAAATTGGCACAATTTTTTTATAACTGTCCCTTTTATTTAAGTTCGGCAAATGCATAGATCAAATATAACTACAAGCAGAAATTACAAGAAAAACAGCATCCACACCAAAAGGATCCTATAAATTTAGAAAGTAGGCAGAACATAATGAACAAACAAACAAATTCAGGAAACTGGAAACAATAATTTCAACAAGTTGAAAAATGGCAGTTATAAAAATTCGGAACACACCCATATTTCTTGTAATGCTCCCACCACTTGAAAGCTATGTTAATTGGCATAAAAGGAGTCAAAAACAGATCGTAAAAATTGAATCCAATGACTTCTCCATGCCGATTGACAAGTGGCCCCCCATCACCACTCTACAACAAAAAAATCATTAGTCAGGAGATTATTGCATATAGAATATCGAATTTTAAGAATCTAACTACAAAAGACAAACAAACATACATACATACATACATGTATATATAACTCAAGTATGTGTATATATATATATATATATATATATATATATACCATTTTAAAAACACTAGCCGCATAATAATTTGATATTAAAAGGATAGCAATAAACGTTTCTAAACCCAACTAATTCGAACCAAGGCTTGTACAAGGGCTCATCATGTTCAAAAATGTATGAACAACATCCTATATAATTATAATTCAAAAGTATCTTTACCAATTACATCACAAGCAGGGAAGAAGTTATTATGACCATCGAACATTGATCTACCTAACTCCTTTTTTTCCTTTTCTTTTTGTATGGATGTGTATAAGAGAGAGGGAGGGGAAAGAGGGAGGGAGAGAGAGTATTACCCTTGTGATCCTGCAAGTGACCCTGAAAAGCTCTCTGCAATCATATCCACAAACGTCAAGACTGAAAAGAAACAACAGAAACAAGAATTAGTGATCAGCAAGGCACCTAAATGTAGGACTATGCTAAAATTTATATATATTCAGACAACTATCATACATTTAGCAATATCATTAACATAATGCAGCTCAAAACATAATATAACCTTTATGTGCAGTCTTTAACGTTTGAATGAAGGAACAAATTTATAATAGGATTAATCCACGTAATAATGGAATATTTTACCTGAATTTACCAGGAGCAGCCATAAGGTCATGTGGACTAATAGAATAGCGGCCCAATGCAATTACAGTGTCCCCAGGAATAAGATTAAATGAACTTGAATGTGCATGAAGCTGAAATGACTTCTCCTCAGGGATGTGAAGCTGGCTTGGACTAATCGTGACAGAATCATCCAAATGTCTCAAGTTTGCAGTTGGTAGCAGAGAATCTGATTGAATCTTTATAGCAGCAATATTGAAATGAAGATCATGAGCGACAACTTGACCTCGATATAATTTGCCATCTAATAGGTAGACAACCACCTGCAAAAATAGTAAATTAATTTTCATTTCTTTTTCTCATAAGACAATATAACAAATGAAGATGAATACTAGGTACCCCAAATACGAACCTTGATATCGTCTGCTATGGCATGTTGATCCGTAGTACTCCTAATGAGATTGGCAGAAGTTAATATGACACCACTGTTATCATCACTTTCAATGATAGTCCCAGAACCTTGAAATATCTCCTCCTCACCTAGGAACAACCCAAGTTATATAAGCGATAGTAATAGTTAATAACTATCAAGGTAATAAACAAATCACTGAAGGAATAAATACCTGAGTAAGATACAAGACTAACGACTGATGGAGAAACTTTCAAAGCAACTCTCTTGGTCTCAATATCCAGGTACAAATTCTCGGGGTTGGATCTAAACTTTGGGCGCTTCCGACTAAAGTTTGACATATAGTAGTACTCGTCAGGAGCTGTATATGCATTCAATTAACCAAGCAAAACGAATCCCAAGTAAACACATAAATATGCTGCTGCATAAACAGTATAAAATAAAAGTATAGAAAAGAAATAATCAAAATATACAAAACCCACAGTAATAGGTGCGATTTGGATCCCGCTCCCGTTCCCATGGGTTGAACCTCTCAATAGCTTGGGTGTGCATGATTTCACCTACAAAATATAACAATATAACTCAACAAATAATTACATCAATACTTGAATACCTACTGGATGTGAAATGGACAAACTGTAATTCATTCAGAACTTTCATGAAACATGTGCCATATATTAGCATTCAACACCCTTAGAGCTGAACCCAAAATTACATCATAGGAGCATGGTTGAAACGAGACTCACATGGTCACAGCTCCTCACATATATCATATAGATCATCTTTAATGACATTCAATAACAGCCGAGTCCAGATGATACATGTTCATCAAGGACCAACAATCTTGAGAGAGCGCAGAATTGCCGCTTAATCTGCCCTCTACCTTCCTTTCATAAATATATCTTAACCACCCCGATAATTACCTTGCATAACAGTGACTTAAACACCCAAAAAATTATCTTGCCACATCAAAATCTTATACAGATGAAAATTTCAGATTCAAATTCATTCAGCACTTGTTTGTGTGAATAGAAATACCAACAGCCAAGCAAAAATTAGCATCCACAAAAAATAATCAGATTGGCTGGGTTCACGGGGAGGCAAACCTGGGCAGGCGCGGGTCATAGATTTCCGGCGACTGTATTGACCGGCACTTGGAGGAGATAGGGGCGCCTAGCTCGGCTGAGTACCGCGGTGGTTTCCGTTTGTCGAGACAATGCCGGAGAAGGCCAAATCGAGGCGGAGAAGAAAACTGATAACCGTGGCTGCAGGAAGGGATTCCGGCTGATGCAGTGGCCGGAGAGAGAGGAGGACAGTCGATCTGTGCTCGTGGGAGCAGGCGGGTCCTTGTGGTGGCAGTAGGCACGAGGGGATAGCCGGCGACAGTGATTGCCGTGGAGGAGGGCAGCCGGTTATGGTGGCTGCTGTTTGCAGGAGAAAAGGCTGCCACGAGAGAAGGCTGCAGTGCAGCAGGAGAGAAGGTTGCCGGAAAGAGGAGGAGCGCCGAGAAAAAAAAATTGTGGGAGGAAAAAATATTAACCTAGCCTCCTCGATACCACGTTAGAAGAGAATAATTTGTGTAATTGAAAAATAAATGGGACCTTCTTAGGTCCACCCTATTTTCATCCACTTTTGTCCACCTTCATCAAACACCATTGGATCTAAAAAATATCCTCGAGATGCTCACCTGAGTAAAGACTGTAATAACCTTTAAAGAGTTATTTAGAGCAGGTGGATGGTCCACTCTTTTCATAAGAGTGGACCTTAGTAATTTCCAAAATAAATGAAGTTAATGTTACAAGGCAATTTATACAAGAGAGCATAAGAAGAAAATAACTAAACTACCCTCTAGTATAATAACACACATAATATATCTCTAACAGCCTCAAACTGTAATTCTTGTTGAAATTAACATCATCTGTAGATGTGTACCAACAGGAATAATATGCAAGGTTATATATTCTGGTTTAGGGAAATATTTTTACTTCTCAAGTAACATTCTTGTTCGCATTAAATTTCTCATGATGCAGAAAAAGACTTGAAATAACATTTTCCCTTTTTCCTTATTCTGTTTCAGTGTATTATAGGAATTTCCTTATTCTGTTTTAGTAGTATTGCAGCTGCCCATTATTGTTCTGTTAGGAACATTGACCTGAAATCCTCTACTGTTAGCTATTATTAGCTTGGTGGACGTACCATGAGTACTTATGATTCTTTTTGTTCTGGGGTTGAAGTGAGGAGATTGTTAGATTTTGTAATGCCATGAGTACATATTATTCCTTTTGTTTTGGGGTTGAAGTGAGGGGAATGGTTAGAGTTTGTTTGCAATCACAAAGTCATTTCCAAAGTTTTCCATTTTCGTTGTATAAGGTCCTTTTGGTTGTCAACTTTTCATGTTAATTAAGAACTGTTTTCTCTGGTGGTTGATCTTATGGGTGATTTGGTTGTCAATTTTTTGATAGAGGCAGCGTTACCAATGAATCTTTTGAACTGTTCTCAACTGATTGTGTTTGTGTGTCTCAATCTCATATATTTAGTTACTCGCATTGAAGCAAGGAGCCAGAACTTGCACTTAGACATCAACTCAGAGATATATCCAATGAGGGAAGGAGATAAATTCACAGTGGCATTGGCTCACACATTGAATTTGGATGGAACACCAAACACGGGCTATTATACTCAGGTAATCCTGTTTATAAATTGTTTTCTTTTTTTCTCACAATTTGTTCCTCTTCAAAATTGTCGAGTCATGCAAATATTGGTCATGATATCTTTAATATTTTTCTGCTTATTAACTATATCCAGCTATACCCCTATGACAGGGAGGGAGAAAAACACTTGCTGACAAGTATGAATATGTGATGCATGGGAAACTATACAAGATCTCCGAGGAAGGTTCTGGCAAAGCAATTCGAGCGTATGTATCATATTTTAGGCATTTACACCTCTATTGTTGGTCAATAAAGCATGTCATGTTTCTGTCTGACTTGATGCACAAATTTGTAACCATTTTTCTTTTGGTTTCCACTGCTTCAGGGAGGTAGTATATGTGTTCATATGGTGGACTTCTAATGTTGCTGAGGGGTGATCCTTCTAATGTGGCAAAGTTTGAGCTCGACCAGACGTTGTTTCTTCTTATAAGGAAGTTGTAAACTTTGATGTTTATGGTTTTGGGTTGTGAACTGTGTCTTGGCCTATTTCTGGAAATTCTGAAACTGTATTTACCCCTGAAATTCTGGATCTAGTATTTTATTTGCCATTCGTGGCTCAAATTGGTGCTTAAGTTTGGCAGTCCTTGCATGCATTTAATTTAATCAATTTACTTTCATGTTGTATGTTTTATCTCCATATCTTGATAGCATGAGATGTTTGAACCTTCATAACTGGCAAAAAGAAAAACAGAACGAAAAGCAAGCTTAATATGGTTTGACCATCCATTTTTGGGTGGGATCTGAACACTAACTGACACATTTAATACAAAATTTTACACAATTTTTATAAATTAAAGTCATAAAAAGTAAATTAATAACAATATTTGTATTTGAATTCGGGATACCTCAGTCTTCTCGTGAAGGCATCCCATGCTTTTTTCTTTTGTTTTTTTTTACTTTGTAAAAAACAACTTTTGTATATTTTATAGAGGACGTGTGAAAAAAAAAAAAAAAAAAAAAAAACTGGTTAGATTTGGATTGCGGTATGTCCAATATCTTTTCCCCCATGGGGGGCACTAGCAATTTTAGGAAAATTATGAAAAAATTGTAATTTGAAAGGTTATGGTTTTTAAATCTACCAAACAAATTGTATGTTAAGTATTGACCATTGAATGTGAAATAGATAACTGTTTTAATCAAATTATAACTTTTACATCGATTCAATTTATGAAAACAAAATCCCATGGGAAAAATTGCATATTTTTAGCATTTAATATCTTTCATATGTTTTTATAAATTTGTTATTTCCCCCATTGAATAGGGATTTAGGGTAGGAGAAGTGCAAAAACCTCGCAAGGAAGTGCATTCATTTGGGTGCACAAAAAATAATTAAAAAATATGAAAAATATGTAAATCATTATTGATTATCATTTGAGTCATTAAATTTTGCCCTCAACCCTTACCTCTTAAAAATGTATATAATTTAACTCTAGTTCTTTATTTAATGGTTGACATAATCCTATATTTACTAAGTCTACCCTGAATCCCAGGTACTCTAATATAAAACTTGTTATGCTTAATTTCCAATTCTTCATCATCGAGAGTTAAATTAAGTTTTTTGTCATCATGATTTTCTACTTTACCCCTTGAAAAAACAATAATTATAGAACCCCAACTATATAAGTTGCTTACTCCTACCTTTGTCTACCTCCTGTGTACTCCCACATCGGTTAGCTTAGGCCTTCTGAAGTAGTATATAAGTTCTCATTACAACACACTTTTTTGCCTGGATGAAATACTCTGGGTAGTGTGTTGTAGTATTGCTTACATGTACTTTAGTTGCTATCTCAAAAAAAATCGGATGTAGCCCCTTGAGGGTGGAGTGTGTGTGTGTGGTCGATTGTGGTTGAAGTACTGTTGTCTACCTCCTGTGTACTCCCACATCGGTTAGCTTAGGCCTTCTGAAGTAGTATATAAGTTCTCATTACAACACACTTTTTTGCCTGGATGAAATACTCTGGGTAGTGTGTTGTAGTATTGCTTACATGTACTTTAGTTGCTATCTCAAAAAAAATCGGATGTAGCCCCTTGAGGGTGGAGTGTGTGTGTGTGGTCGATTGTGGTTGAAGTACTGTTGTCTACCTCCTGTGTACTCCCACATCGGTTAGCTTAGGCCTTCTGAAGTAGTATATAAGTTCTCATTACAACACACTTTTTTGCCTGGATGAAATACTCTGGGTAGTGTGTTGTAGTATTGCTTACATGTACTTTAGTTGCTATCTCAAAAAAAATCGGATGTAGCCCCTTGAGGGTGGAGTGTGTGTGTGTGGTCGATTGTGGTTGAAGTACTGTTGTCTACCTCCTGTGTACTCCCACATCGGTTAGCTTAGGCCTTCTGAAGTAGTATATAAGTTCTCATTACAACACACTTTTTTGCCTGGATGAAATACTCTGGGTAGTGTGTTGTAGTATTGCTTACATGTACTTTAGTTGCTATCTCAAAAAAAAAATCGGATGTAGCCCCTTGAGGGTGGAGTGTGTGTGTGTGGTCGATTGTGGTTGCAGTACTGTTGTCTACCTCCTGTGTACTCCCACATCGGTTAGCTTAGGCCTTCTGAAGTAGTATATAAGTTCTCATTACAACACACTTTTTTGCCTGGATGAAATACTCTGGGTAGTGTGTTGTAGTATTGCTTACATGTACTTTAGTTGCTATCTCAAAAAAAAAATCGGATGTAGCCCCTTGAGGGTGGAGTGTGTGTGTGTGGTCGATTGTGGTTGAAGTACTGTTGTCTACCTCCTGTGTACTCCCACATCGGTTAGCTTAGGCCTTCTGAAGTAGTATATAAGTTCTCATTACAACACACTTTTTTGCCTGGATGAAATACTCTGGGTAGTGTGTTGTAGTATTGCTTACATGTACTTTAGTTGCTATCTCAAAAAAATCGGATGTAGCCCCTTGAGGGTGGAGTGTGTGTGTGTGGTCGATTGTGGTTGAAGTACTGTTGTCTACCTCCTGTGTACTCCCACATCGGTTAGCTTAGGCCTTCTGAAGTAGTATATAAGTTCTCATTACAACACACTTTTTTGCCTGGATGAAATACTCTGGGTAGTGTGTTGTAGTATTGCTTACATGTACTTTAGTTGCTATCTCAAAAAAAATCGGATGTAGCCCCTTGAGGGTGGAGTGTGTGTGTGTGGTCGATTGTGGTTGAAGTACTGTTGTCTACCTCCTGTGTACTCCCACATCGGTTAGCTTAGGCCTTCTGAAGTAGTATATAAGTTCTCATTACAACACACTTTTTTGCCTGGATGAAATACTCTGGGTAGTGTGTTGTAGTATTGCTTACATGTACTTTAGTTGCTATCTCAAAAAAAAAAAGAAGTTTGTAAAGTAGGCATATTTGGAATGAAAATGAAATTACGTTATGGCCATGCTTATCACATGTGATGTAAGGATTTGTGAGGACATGTTGGCCAAAAATTCATATAGACATGCATGATAGGCAAATACACGAAAGGTGGCAACTACTTGCATTTTAGGCTCAATATCACTTCTTGTACAGTTCTTCGATTTAGTGTGCATTTAATATAACCAAGAAGACATCAACAAAGAAGGTAATGCAACTAAAAGATTCCCTGATTGTACTCTCACTAAAAACAATCACTTACAACTTTCTATATACTTAAGCCTTTGGTTGATAGTTGACAATGTGCATATATGAAAATTTTCAAGAACCATATCCGGGATGTTTGTTGCAGATTGACATTTGGACAGCCCATGGAGAGGTAAAGAGACCAAATGGTAAAACTATGCAGCCTGACAGTAAATAAAGGCACGGCTGCAATGTATTTCAACATAAACCAAGGGTGTGTTTTCTTTTAAAAGACTAATGTAGTTCAACATAAACCAAGGGTGCGACATGACTGCGGGCTAGGGCCATGTCAACTGTCAACATCTAACCAAATACCTTTTTCTTAGTGTTGTAATTATATGATTGACCATTTCCCCTTGATTTCTTACATAACTCAGATAGAAAAGAACCAATTAACCAACACTATAGAACAAACCTCCAGGAAACTAGCACTAATTCCAAAATTTGCTTTGCACCAACACAAAAAATAGTTACATTAGCACCCCAACTCCATCAATAATAAGTAATATAACCAAACCCTAAGAGTGTGTTTGGATTGAGGGATTTGGGGGGAAGGGAAGAGAAGGGAGGGGAGGGGGAGAGAAGGGAAGGGAGGGGAAGGGAGATTATTTTTCCCTCTCCCATGTTTGGATAGATAAAAAAAAGAAGGAAGGAAAATTTGTTTAATTTACTAATTTATCCTTATTTTTATGTTAAAATATTATGTACAATGGTAAAATAGATATTTAACTTACAAATGACTTAATTAGTAATCCCTTCCCTCCAAATGACTCCATTTTGGAGAGAAAGAATTTTAACAAAAATTTAATGAAATCTTCCTTCCAAATCCCCTCAAATCCCTCCCCTTAATTTTTAATAAACTATCCAAACAAGGGAATTGGAAGGAAACTCTATTTCTCTTCCTTTCCCTTCCCTCCAAATCCCTCAATCCAAACACACTCTAAAGCTTCCTACCAGTCAAATCTATTAGCTAGATTCTATCTAAGACATACATTTGCTGCTTTGACAGATTTCCAAGAGAGGAGAACACAAAATTTTATATACAATAGGGAGGACAATGAGCTTCAGAAAAGACAATGGTGTGCAATACGCAGAGCACTAGATGGGGAGGAATGGGGGATTGCCTAAGGCAAGGCAGCCACCCACCCTGCTACAGGTCAAGGCGCAGAGGTTGCGCCTCACTGTGCCCGTGCGCCTAGGCGCGCGCCTTGCTCGCTTTTGACAACAATGGGAATCGGAGAAGGTGTGTAAAATCAAAATTTACGATTTTCCATATTATGTAAAAATAAGCATAATTTTGAATACCAAGACATGTCACAACAATAACATTATAAATAATTAGATAATGTCATGCCTGTTCAAAGTTCTAACAACTAAACATAGAAAATAAAAGAAATACCTGCCTACAACTTACAAGAACAAAACAAAACAAATTGCAAGACCAGAGAGTACAGATTACACAACCATATAACATTAGAGAACCAAAATCACATTAAAGAGTCAAAACCACATTACAGGGCCAATAAGCACAAACCAGACAGCAGAGAATATCACAGGGTACAAGAACACAAGAGAGCACAAGAATCAAAGAGAATCCAGGAAAGCCTTGAACCGAATAGAAGAACACAACATCAGAGACTATAGCAGACAGAGGACAACAGCAGTGACTAGCAGAAGAATCAAAGAACACAACAGCAGAGAGTACAGAACACAAGAGGGCACAAGAATAGCAGAGAATAGAAGAGAGGATACAAAACCTTACTCGATAAGCAGCAGAAAATCGAAATATCAAACAGCTCCAGCAGAGAATCGAAAGTCCAGCAGAGACTAGAACGAGCGTCGATTTCTACCTCCCCAAGCATTCGGTCGCAGCATTGGATGAATAATATAGAACATACGACTTTCAGGGCTGCGCAACTGAAAACGCCAACCAAAAGAGCGTTTTCGGCTTGTTCTACCTTGGGCTTTATTGGGAAAATGGGCCAGAAGAATAAAAATGGGGCAAAAAAATAGGCCCATTCAAAATTAGACATTTTCAGAAGTCAAATAAGAATGTTAAACTCGCTGGTGGAATCGTGATTCCACCGAGTTTAACGATTCTACTCGCAACCGTAAAGTATGGTCTCAAAACCCCAAAAATCGAACACAACAATTGTAATCTCCTTAACTATGATTTTGCAAGAGCCCAAAACTTCAAAAAAGATAAAAGAATTACAATCGTAAAAGTATCAATGAATCGACAAACAGAAACTAGCACAGAAGATTATAGACATACAAAAAAATCTGATCGGAGACCAGAGAGGTTGCAAGTAACGCTCCTATTATCCAGAAACTCAGTACAAAGCGACCTGATAAAAAGATCAAAAAAGAAAGATCGAATAACAATTGAACAAAAAACCAATTATAAACCGAGAAATCAAAATCAAAATCAAATCGGAAATTTGAATTAAAGAGAACAAAATTAGGAGACCTCGAAAGAAGGAATGAATGTTTTTATCGATACTCTTCTTTTACTTCCGTTAATGGGAGGCGGGGATTCTCAGACAAAAGCTTGGAGCATTTCAATAGAACATATGATCTATGAGTACTCGAGAGTTGCTCTATCTCTCTATAGTGTGAAACAAATTATAGTAAAATATGATCTGCCATTGCAGTTTTCAGAGGTTGGAATTGTGTTCAGATTTTTGTGGCCTTAGTTTGGCCCATAACAGACAATATCATATATATTAAAAGTATTTATTTTCTAATCTAATTAATTTTTTTAATAAACACCAAATCTTTTTTTTTTAAATATCACAAATAAATCTGTTTATAGATGGAACCGAATTTTAGCCACACAGACACTGAATCCGATCTATTGCCAACCAAGCCTCGTTGATACACCGAATCTAATTGGTTCTTTGAGATTTTGATTTTATTTTTAATGGCAAATAAATTGGAAACTCAGCTCTACAATCCAACCAGCATTCAAGATTCAAGAAAGTGGATGAATCCAAATACCAAGAATTTAATTTGAACTCCTTGGTTGTTTTGATATTAAAAAAAATTATAAAATTTTGAATAAAATAGTATGAAAATTAAAGAATTAAAAAGGGTTCATCATCTATCTATGCATCTATACATATGTATAAAGCAGAGGCTTACAAAAGTGTAGTTATTATTTTGACATTTGGTTTGTTGAGACTCTCAGCTACTGCCTATGTGGACTCTCCCCTCTTCCTTATTTGTATTTCAATCACTCTCAAATTCTTCAAGCATAATATCCCAATTAAGAAAAGGGAAAAAAGGGGAGAAACATAAAAAGGGAAACCTTAGAATCACACGTATATTTACTCTTCTTGGTTTTTATCTTTGCGAGTGTTATATTTTTAGGGTTTGATGTTGACCATCACACTTTCATCAGCCATGGTAGGGATGTAGGCCCCTCCAGCAGTGCAAGAGCCTAGTACCATTGCAATTTGAGGAATTCCATCAGCAGACATTGCAACTTGGTTATAAAAAATTCTACCAAAATTATCCCGGGAAGACCTCAGCTTGCTTTGGAAGAAAGGTCCCTCCACTATCAACAAGGTATATGCATGGTAATTTGCACTGAGCAGCAATTTCTTGTGCTCTGAGATATTTCTTAATAGTTATGGGATAATAAGTTCCTGCTTTGACAGGTTCAAACCCCAAAAACAACCTCTCCGCCTATTATGCGGGGGAAGGTGCGTACATTTTGTCTGTCCCTGAATCCGCCCACAGTGAGAACCTTGTGCACGAGAGTTGTTTACCTTGTTATTTTGATAATGGCACTGATCTTGCCACTAGTTACTGAGCTTTTAGCTTATTTCGTTCATTATCCCCAAGTCGAAACCAACTAGTCCACCAAAGTTCTTGATCTATTGTATAAAATTTAACTCAACCAACTAAAATCCCCAAGTTTGAACCAGCATGCAATTCTAATCTTAAGAAACAACACTGACTAGCACAACAAATAAATGAAATGACAATCGAAGACCTCCTCAATGAGATTGGACCCAAAGGTTGCAACTTGTTGTGCATTATTTGAATTGCAGGTTACTAGCATGCATTACGATGGTACTAGACTAACATCCACATACCATGAACTAGGTTAAAAAGGTAAACAACTCCCGTGCATAAGGCTCCCGCATCAAGCGGGGTCGGGGACAAACAAAATGTACGCAGATCTTACCCCACATAATATGTGGAGAGGCTACTTCCAGGAATTGAACATGTAACATATAGTTTGCACCTTGCAACTGTTGGAATAATTTCAAATAAGCGGTTATATTTGAACAGTTACACCTGTTCATTTTGTGGTCATGTAGAGGAATAATTTCAAATAAGTAGTTATATTTGAACAGTTACTTGAACAGTTACATCTGTTCATATTCTTCTTATAAAGGGACCATCTATCAATACAAAAGATATAAGAATTTTTTTTTTCTTCTTTTCTTGGTTGTGTTCAGGTATAGCAAACTGCACATAACATCTAGACAGTATTGTATCCTAAGAACAAAATTGTTGTGATTCCCATTGCTATTATAAGGGAGCAATATTTGTTTGAGAGACAGATTCTCAAATCGCCTTACTGTTCTAAAGGTTCCAGTCATTCCTTCATTGTTCTTCTCATCTCTTTTTCTAACAATTCTCAAACAAATATTATTCGTTCGAAATTATGGAAGGAACAAATGTTTCTGTTGCTACTACATCCATGGGTCCTACAATATCTGCCAATGCAACTACTCAATCCTTGGGTTCTGCCATTACATCTTTGAATGTAATGCCTCAAGATTTGTCCAAACTAGAGAAGTTTGATGGTAACAATTTCAAGCGCTGGAAAGAAAAAGTGGAGTTTTTGCTGAACACTTTGAAAGTGCGATATGTTTTGGATACTGAATGTCCAACAGTTCCTGTCGAAAATCCTACTCCTCAACAGATTACTGCAAAGCGGACTTGGGATGATGATAACTACACTTGTCGTGGAAATATCCTCAACACTCTATCTGATTCCTTGTTCGACATGTATGTTCCGTTGAAGATGGCACGTCAAATTTGGGAGGCTTTGGACAGCAAATACAAAACTGAAGATTCTGGCAATAAAAGCTATCTTGTGAGTAACTATTTCGAATTTAAGATGATTGATAACAAACCTATTTTGCCACAGGTTCATGATCTACAATTAATTGTTCATCAATTATTGTATGAGGGCATTTCCCTTGATGAAAGATTCCAAGTTGGTGCTATCATTGCCAAACTATCTCCATCATGGAAAGACTATCGTAAAAGTCTCAAAAGGAAGAGTGAAACTCTCAACCTTGATGCACTTCAAAGACAGATACGAATTGAAAAAGAATCACGTGTACGTGATAAGCAAGATGAAACAACTGAAATGACAAAGGCCGCACATGTTGTTGAAATAGACAACAAAGAGAGCAAAAAATCTCGTTTTGATAATGTTTCCAAAGGGAAAGGAAAACAGAAATATAAAAAAGGTGTTTGCCATTTCTGTAAAAAGAAAGGTCACTACATCAGAGATTGTAGACTTAAGAAGAAGAAAGACCAAGCCAACAATGTTGAAGAGAATCTAGTTGCTGTTTTGTCTGAAGTTAATTTGATTGCAAATGATGATGGGTGGTGGGTTGATACAGGAGCAACCCGTCATGTATGTGGCAATAAGAGTTTATTCAAGAAATATGAGGAAGTTGGTGACGACATAGAGTTATATATGGGAAATTCTTCAACTACAAAAGTTGTTGGAAAAGGCAATGTGGAATTGAAGTTTACTTCTGGGAAGATTGTCACACTTCTTGATGTATATCATGCACCAGAAATTCGAAAGAATTTGGTATCTGGTGGTCTTTTGTCCAAACATGGCTATAAGTTAGTATTTGAGTCTGACAAGTTTATCTTGTCAAAGAATGGTAACTTTGTAGGAAAAGGCTACGCAGCCAATGGAATGTTCAAGTTGAATCTAATGAATGAATCTGTTTTTGTGTATATTGTTGATTCTTTTTCTCTATGGCATGCTAGGTTAGGACATGTGAATTATGATTCTATTCAAAGAATGATTAATGTAGGAATTCTTCCTTCTACTTTAAAAAATGATAGGCATAAGTGTGAAACATGTGTCAAAACGAAATTGACAAGAAAACCTTTTCTTAATTCGAATAGGTTGTCTATTGAATTATTAGAATTAGTGTATTCTGATATATGTGATTTGCATAGCAAATTAACAAGAGGAGGAAAAAGATATTTTATTACTTTTATAGATGATATGTCTAAGTATGCATATGTTTATTTGCTTAAAACTAAAGATGAAGCATTGGAAAAATTTAAGTTGTATAAAGCTGAAGTGGAAAATCATCTTGGGTGTAAAATTAAATCTTTACGTAGTGATAGAGGTGGTGAATATTTTAGTACAGATTTTGATAATTTTTGTGAAATTAATGGGATTATTCACCAAAGTACTGCACCATACACACCACAACAGAATGGTGTGGCCGAACGTAAAAATCGAACACTTATGGATATGGTAAATGCTATGTTAGAATATTCTGGTTTGCCTTCTAATCTCTGGGGAGAAGCAATATTTACTGCTACACATATTTTGAATAGAGTACCCTCCAAACGTAATAAATTGTCACCTTATGAATTATGGTTTAAACGTAAGCCTAGTTTAAATTATTTTAAGTTGTGGGGGTGTGTGGCATATGTAAGGTTATCGGATCTTAAAAGGTCTAAGTTAGGACCTAGAACAACTAAATGTGCATTTCTTGGATATGCTACAAATAGTAAAGCATACAGATTTTTAGATTTAGAATCTAATACTATTATTGAGTCTAGGGATGTAAAATTTTTTGAAGATATTTTCTTTAAAGATTCCAAAACTCTTGAACCTAGTTCTTCTAAACAACAAATTATTTTGGAAGAAAATAATCCTTTAAAAGAGGTTGATATGGAGGTTAGAAAGCCAAAAAGAGTTAGAAAAATAAAAGATTTTGATCCTGATTTTGTTACATATTTAGTAGAAGGTAGTTCTAAAGATAACATTTTTCATGAGTTCGAATTTTGTTATAATATAAATGATGAGCCTTCTACGTTTGAAGAAGCTATGAAATCTAGAGATGCCACTTTTTGGCGAGAAGCTGTTGATGATGAAATGGCTTCAATAATGATGAACAATACTTGGGTTCTTGTTGATTTACCTCCAGGTTCTAAACCTATTGGATGTAAATGGGTGTTCAAACGAAAAATGAAACCCGATGGAACCATAGACAAGTATAAGGCTAGATTAGTAGCCAAAGGATTTAAACAATCCAAAGGGGTTGATTATTTTGATACTTATGCCCCTGTTGCTAGGATTTCATCCATTAGAATTTTAATATCCTTAGCTTCTATATTTAGTCTAAAAATTCATCAAATGGATGTGAAAACAACATTCTTGAATGGTTATTTGGATGAAGAGGTATATATGGAACAACCAACAGGTTTTGTAGTACAAGGACAAGAACATAAAGTGTGTAAATTAATTAGATCATTGTATGGTTTAAAACAGTCTCCGAAACAATGGCATGAAAGGTTTGATAATGTTTTATTATCTAATGGTTTTAAATTAAATGAAGTGATAAATGTATTTACACCAAAATGATGAATAATAATATTGTTATTATATGTTTATATGTTGATGATATGTTAATATTTAGTGGTAGTGACATTTGCATTCAACCGACAAAAGATTTTTTGTCATTACATTTTGATATGAAAGATTTGGGTGTAGCTAATACTATTCTTGGTATAAAGATACACAAATTAAATGATGCTTACGTTATTTCTCAAAGTCATTATGTTGAAATGGTTTTGAAGAAATTTAGTCATTTATCTGAGAAAGTTTCTGCCATTTCTTATAATCCTATTTTGAAACTTGAAATAAATAAAGGTCGTTGTGTATCACAACTTGAATATTCTCAAGTTATTGGTAGTCTGATGTATGCAATGTATTGCACACGTCCAGACATTGCTTTTGCCGTGGGCAAGTTAAGTAGATATACAAGTTGTCCAAGTTTGGAGCATTGGAAAGCAATTTCTAATGTATTGGGATATTTGAAAGGAACTAAAACCTATGCTCTTCATTATGAAGGGAAACCATCTGTGATAGAAGGTTTTAGCGATGCAAATTGGAATTGTGTGGGTGATGGTTCAAAGTCTACTACTGGATGGGTTTTTACCCTTGGTGGTGGTGCTATTTCATGGGTTTCAAAGAAACAAACTTGCATAACTCACTCAACCATGGAGTCGGAGTTAGTGGCCCTAGGTGCTGCAGGAAAAGAGGCTGAATGGATAAGAAATCTTATAATTGATTTGCCATTGTGGAAAGATCCATTGCCTCCTATTTCTATACACTGTGATAGTCAAGCTACTTTGTCAAGAGTGTATAGCAAGTCTTATAATGGAAAGTCAAGACATATTAGTCTTCGACATAATACTATGAGACAAATGTTGGAAGAAGATATTATCACAGTTGACTATGTAAAGTCATGTAAAAATTTGGCAGATCCTTTTACTAAAGGCCTAAGTAGAGATCTGATAAGAAAAACAACGGTTGAGATGGGTTTAAAACCAATCAAAATAATTCACTAATAGATAGCAACTCTACCTATACTTGTTCAACAAGTTTATAGGTTCAAAGGGAAAAACGAGTCTTGAAGGTGAATGTTATAGTACTAAACTAAATCCATCAAACCATGGTTTGAAAGTACTAGTCCTGTAATGATATGGTTAAGGTTGAGTTCAACTCTTAATAAGTTCACATAAAAGGTGTTTTATACTACAGGGACACCTAGAAGAACTTAACCTATGTGAGTGTAAAGTCAGGCCGCTTTTGTCGGGGTTTTGGTAAGCTACCTAGAGCACTCATGAAGTTGGGATTTACGCGTACGGCCTAAAATGCGCGGCTGGAAAGAAAGAAGAGCTTCTATTATGTCAATATGTATATGTTCTCCGGTTTTATCAAACGAGTTAGATAGTTCAAAGATTTTATATCTACTATTTTACCGATAATTCCTTGAGAATATAATACTATGTAAAAGTTCAAGCCTTACAGGTACTTTTGCTTATGTATTGATATATGTGTATATTATATCCAAGTATTTTATTTGAAATTAGTGGGGGATTGTTGGAATAATTTCAAATAAGCGGTTATATTTGAACTATTACACCTGTTCATTTTGTGGTCATGTAGAGGAATAATTTCAAATAAGTAGTTATATTTGAACAGTTACATCTGTTCATATTCTTCTTATAAAGGGACCATCTATCAATACAAAAGATATAAGAATTTTTTTTTCTTCTTTTCTTGGTTGTGTTCAGGTATAGCAAACTGCACATAACATCTAGACAGTATTGTATCCTAAGAACAAAATTGCTGTGATTCCCATTGCTATTATAAGGGAGCAATATTTGTTTGAGAGACAGATTCTCAAATTGCCTTACTGTTCTAAAGGTTCCAGTCATTCTTTCATTGTTCTTCTCATCTCTTTTTCTAACAGCAACTCTACCACTAGGCCACACAAACTAAAAAATAATAATAATAATCCTTCCTGCTTCCTACCTTTTCATCAACCATTTGAAATGAATTATGCACAACTATATTGATGTTATTTTAGATTCATCGAAATATGAGCATTCGAAACATGAATTAGGAGAAAGCTGACCGACACCAAAGTGTGTGTGTGTACTTACCCCAAGTGTAGGGTATCGTCAAGTAATAAACCGGTGAGTCCGGTATCGATCCACGAGGAAGCAATGCAAATTTGAAGTGAATGATATGCAAATGACTAGCTAACACTAATAAACACAATGAATATCAAATAAAAGCAAGTAAAAGAAATGGGCCGAATGACTCGGTAGCATGAACGATTTTGTAATCAAAGTAAGCACAAATTGGATTTAAAACAATTAATTAAAAACCTAGTCTCTAATCCGTCCCGGTGGCTGCTCGATTCTCATACTCAAGGTATCATTGCAAACACACACAACCATACACAATGCATTGTGTGATACTATCAATCATGCATATGCAAAGAGAATTAGGATATAAGACTTCAATTCATACATGTAGGCCATCGGGTCTCTTAATCTACGATGAACACAAAGGGATAAGCACCTAATATTATGGATTAATGTTCCCCCTTGGGGCTCGGCTTGGCTAACACCCTAGTTTCACACTCAAAGATCAATTAACCATAACTCTCCTATGCACATTCCTAAATTAACCCAAAACCCCATCATCAATACACATAATTAATAGCTATGCAATGGAAAACTCAATTAATTAAGGAAATCATGCAATGGATTTAACAATTCTCAATCAAACACATTAGATGCAATCCCTAGACTAGACAATCCAAGAATACAATCAAATATGTCATTCTCATATATCCACTCACACAACTATCACGAAATTAAAAGAGAAGAATCGAAGCTACGATTCTTTGAACATACCTTGAGTAATCGAAACCTTGCATCCACCTTTCGGGATTAGAAATTAGAGAAGAGAACTACCCACTCATGATTGTTGCAATAAACATCCAATCTATTGTCATCTAAATCAGAGTTTATACAAAATCAAGAGAAAGCACCAAAAACAACAAAGAAAACTTAGAGAGAGAAACTAGATCTACACTACTCCTACGGTGGCTTCCTCTTGGAGAAGTCAATGAATAATGAGGAAGCCAACCAAATCTTAGGGTTTTCTTCTCTTTTTACAATAGAAAATACCTAACTACCCTTATAAAATCGTTTCCCATTGATTACATACATGATTTACCCCAAATGCCCTTGAAATTTCGGTGCAGAAAATTGCAGATTCGCCGTAGGTGTCCGGACGGGTGTCCGGACGCTTCATGCCTCCAACTTTGTGAGCCTCTGTCTCAATTTGTGAAGCAAGTGTCCGGACGGGTACTGTGGGTGGCCGACGGTAAGTGTCCGGACACCTTGGGAAGTGTCCCGACACCTCATAGCAAAAAGTGCCCAAAAAGTGCTCCAAGTTGCCCGAACAAGGTCCGATTCCTACAAAACCAAGGGGAAACATTTGTAAGTGTAAAATTAAGCTAAAATGCAATCAAATACATTAACTAAGTGCTAGAACATCCTAATTAAAGGACATTAGAACCTCAAAATAGAGGTCCAATCACACCCCCCAACTTAGACGTTGCTAGTCCCTAGCAATGCAACCACTACCTAAAACTAAAATTTGCTAAATAAAATCCTAACTCACTGACGTAGGCATCACGGTTGCATTTAGCGCATGCAACAAGCCTTTAAACCCCTAGGTCACCCTAGTGAACGAGTTGTAGTCTCGTGAGGGCTTATCAGAGCGATACCCACAAACACTTACCAAGGGATCCACTATTACTTTGAAAGCACCATAAATTATTCTTAAGTTCTCACATGCAAGAAATAGAGCTAATCCCCCAATTCCCCCGCTAGTCGAAAACATGCAAAATCTTTAGACAACCAATCTCAATCCCCTCAAAGATGACTAAGAACATTTTATAATATGTAAAATATATGTGCAATCAAGCAAGACAACTCAACACATTCACACAAGTAAAACCTTGTTATGGACCCTTTTGGTGTTCATAAATCCGCAATCCCAAATGTACACAAAAACATAAAAGCATTGTGGTAAGTGAATGACTTACACAATTGAATTAAATGTATGTGTTTATAAAAGATAATTTGGATGGGCATAGCTTTGAGAAAGAAATCACCTATAAGAACAATTAATGCATCCGCCAACTCACTTGTTTACCTTGAATCAAATTCATCAAAAGGTTAAATGGTTTGTAATGTGGCTAAGGGACAAGGTAGGAAGAATTTGGAACTAGGTAACAAGTTGCAAGGTTAAGTTCAAACATGTGAGCTAAATTCTCATTTTGTCACCCCTTCCATTGCACCACAAATCCAAACACTTCTCATCCTTTACACACAAATGATTAACTTTATTGCATACACCTCTTTTTGATTTTTTTTCTATGCACTTTTTTTTTCTTTTTTTTCTTCTCTTTTCTTCTCGAAAATGAACAACATTTGAACAACAACCCTCAATTTTTTTTCAACATAAGAAAGGGTAATATCACTACCAACTTATTTTTTTTTCAAGCTCCTACTCAACCTTGCAACCAAAGGTGGGAAGTATTTAAGGAAGTGGTGCACACAAGGCTTGTAAGTGAAATAAAAGGGCTTAAAGAAATTTAGGCTTATAATCACTCACAAATGAATAGGCTAAGCTCAAATCTCTCAACCTAATGAATCATTCAATCCTAAGTTCATAGGCAAGTGGCAAAATACAAAAATCACACTTCTCAGTAATCAAATGTAATGGATGCAAAGCTATTGAAGAACACGCGCATAAGATGTCAAATGAATATCAATGAATAGCATCACCCAGAACCCAATGTATATCAAGGAAGAATGGCTCAAAAGAATGAGAAGGGATAAAAGGTAGTTTTCCAGACAAAAGGATCCAAAAACGTAGTCATACGAATGCTTCAATGCCAAGATGCCCACTTAATCACAGTTTTGATATCAAACTAGGTCCCAATCATCCCAAGAAAGATTGATCATAGTCATCCTACTCAATCACATGCATCGACTTCACAAAAGAAATCAAGAAACCTACTCTACACTTGCATGTTCGAACAAGAATAATAAATTAATGTTGAAATTGGTAGTGAATCTCAAAAGCATCTACCCTTCCCTTCCTAAAGTCCATCTAGCATGTATGAACAACAAAGCACAACACAGTAGGATAGAGGGTAGGAAATCATACCATACTCTTCAAAAGTGATCGGAATCATGAGAAACGAAGCGTATCCTGAAAAAGTTAATACCAACCACACTATCCAAGCATGACACAACAAGAAATTTTTTTTTTTTTTTTAAATTTTTGATATTCACAAAAGCACACCAAAATAAAGCAAGTTTCACAATGAATTCACAATTCCCTCACCCCCCAACTTAAATGAGATATTGTCCCCAATGTCAAGAATGGAAAACAAGGCAAGAACAAATTGTGAAATGCATTGTGAACATACAAAAACACACCAAAATTAAAGGGTAAAAAAAAATCAAAACATAACACACAACCATGTCACAATTCTCACCCCCCAACTTGAATAAGTGCACAAGGAGCAAAAATTGTGAAATGGATTTTGAGCATACGAGATACACAAAAATAAAAGTGATCTATAAACCAATCCTAAACATATATGTACAAAAGTGGATCAACCATAACACAAGAGAGGGATGGGATCCTTGAGATCCCAAGAACATCCTCAAAATCACTACTCCCACTTTGAGGAACATGACGAACCACACATGATTCGGTGCCCTTTTCTCCAAACTCACCTAAAAAGAATTTTAATCGTGGTTTGGGATGCCACACTTTTCTAATTTTGATAAATATTTTATGTGTGACATGATGTTTAGAGGATTCTTTAAATCCACTTGCAAAAGGTAACGTTGTCAATTCTTGAGGATGCACTTGGTATGCACCGACTTTGATTGGGAAGGCCTCTAATGCTCCTAAATGAAGGGGCAAATGTTCTACACTATAAATAGTCAAGAACTTCAAAACTTTTTTCATAATATCTCCCTCAATCAAAAGTCGACTACCTTTCTTAATCAAAACTAGCACACCCTCAAATGAATTCTTTGCAAGTGTCATCTCTAATTTATCCTCAACATAAGACTGAATATAAAGCTTAGGGATGTACTCAATTGCCCTCCCAAGGTGTAACTCATTCCCTTTTGGTCTCACTTTGTTCTCCTCTTTCTCTTCATTTCTCTTCTCTTCGCTCTTTTCCTCAACCTTTTCAACTTGATAATTGTCCTTGTCTCGACATGATCTATCTCCAACTACAACATTTTTCACCTCACCACCCACTTCTTCCACTAATTTCTCATCCTCACTTACCTTAGGAGTCATGGTATTGTCAATTACTATCCCACTCCTTGAGGTAATGATGGGTTGTTCTTGTTCTTGCACATTCAACCCCCCACTTGAAGTGTCGAATTGAGATTCTAATGTTTGAGTGATCTTTGTCAATTGGCTTCTTAAATCTTCCAATGCTCTATTGGTTTGCTCACGAAATTCAAATCTCCTTTGACTAACCTCCAATTGAGCTTCCATGAATATTTGAAGCGTATCCTCAAGTGATCTCTCTTGGGGTGGGGTGCATGGTTGGTAAGATGGTGGAGCTATACATTGGTGTGAAGATTGTGCTTGCCTAAAGGGTTGGTACTCATGTGCATGAATGTAGTCAAAAGGAGGAGGTGCATGTAAATTTTGTCCGAAGGGAGCATATTGTGGCACTTGTGGCATTTGATAATACATAGGTGGGTAGACATTTTGTGGGGCAAATTGCGCCGCATTGTCTTGTTGAAGTGGTTGAGGTGCATTTTGCAAAGCATGCTCAACTTGAACATTTTGCAAATTTTGGGCATTGCCAATTTGGACATCTTGCCCTTGCACCGGATTCATCAACTCATCAATATTCACATGTTGCAAAAGACGATGCAATGCATCAAGATTCATATCACCCCCACGTACACTCCCCGCATCACTCACATTTATATCACCACCTATCCCATCTCTATTAGACCCATGCCCACTAACATTATCTCTAGGTTGAGACATGATGGCAAGGAACAATAACAAGTAACACACAAAAGTAGCAATCAACCACGTCAAGTAACACAAGATTTTTTTTTTTTTTCAATTAATGAACAACCAAGAACAATATTAAGCAAGAACAAGAGCAAGGATAGGAATAGAGCAACAATCAACCTTAGGAACAATAACACACCAAGATGTAGCAAGTAGTGATAAAAATAAAAATGCACAAAGCTCTCTCAAACAACGTATCACTACCAAGCAGCAAACAAGGTGGCATCCATCGCCCACAGGAATCTAAGTTAGCCCCATCCGCCAAGTTCTCCTCACAAAATTTTTTTTTTTTTTTTTCAGCAACTACACTAAATCGACTACACTACAAAGCAAGTAAAAGGTAGGAACGAAGTTACCCTTGAAGCGTGACCGTGCTCCTTCCTTATTTGATGGTGTTTAATAGCATAAAGCTAGCATCTACAAGTCACCCAGCTCCTTCTTTGACACTCGCATCCCCGGCAACGGCGCCAAAAACTTGACCGACACCAAAGTGTGTGTGTGTACTTACCCCAAGTGTAAGGTATCGTCAAGTAATAAACCGGTGAGTCCGGTATCGATCCACGAGGAAGCAATGCAAATTTGAAGTGAATGATATGCAAATGACTAGCTAACACTAATAAACACAATGAATATCAAATAAAAGCAAGTAAAAGAAATGGGCCGAATGACTCGGTAGCATGAGCGATTTTGTAATCAAAGTAAGCACAAATTGGATTTAAAACAATTAATTAAAAACCTAGTCTCTAATCCGTCCCGGTGGCTGCTCGGTTCTCATACTCAAGGTATCATTGCAAACACACACAACCATACACAATGCATTGTGTGATACTATCAATCATGCATATGCAAAGAGAATTAGGATATAAGACTTCAATTCATACATGTAGGCCATCGGGTCTCTTAATCTACGATGAACACAAAGGGATAAGCACCTAATATTATGGATTAATGTTCCCCCTTGGGGCTCGGCTTGGCTAACACCCTAGTTTCACACTCAAAGATCAATTAACCATAACTCTCCCATGCACATTCCTAAATTAACCCAAAACCCCATCATCAATACACATAATTAATAGCTATGCAATGGAAAACTCAATTAATTAAGGAAATCATGCAATGGATTTAACAATTCTCAATCAAACACATTAGATGCAATCCCTAGACTAGACAATCCAAGAATACAATCAAATATGTCATTCTCATATATCCACTCACACAACTATCACGAAATTAAAAGAGAAGAATCGAAGCTACGATTCTTTGAACATACCTTGAGTAATCGAAACCTTGCATCCACCTTTCGGGATTAGAAACTAGAGAAGAGAACTACCCACTCATGATTGTTGCAATAAACATCCAATCTATTGTCATCTAAATCAGAGTTTATACAAAATCAAGAGAAAGCACCAAAAACAACAAAGAAAACTTAGAGAGAGAAACTAGATCTACACTATTCCTATGGTGGCTTCCTCTTGGAGAAGTCAATGAATAATGAGGAAGCCAACCAAATATTAGGGTTTTCTTCTCTTTTTACAATAGAAAATACCTAACTACCCTTATAAAATCGTTTCCCATTGGTTACATACATGATTTACCCCAAATGCCCTTGAAATTTCGGTGCAGAAAATTGCATATTCGCCGTAGGTGTCCGGACGGGTGTCCGGACGCTTCACGCCTCCAACTTTGTCCGGACGGGTACTGTGGGTGGCCGGACGGTAAGTGTCCGGACACCTTGGGAAGTGTCCCGACACCTCACAGCAAAAAGTGCCCAAAAAGTGCTCCAACTTGTCCGAACAATGTCCGATTCCTACAAAACCAAGGGGAAACATTTGTAAGTGTAAAATTAAGCTAAAATGCAATCAAATACATTAACTAAGTGCTAGAACATCCTAATTAAAGGACATTAGAACCTCAAAATAGAGGTCCAATCAAGCAAAACCTGAGAAAACTCAAGGAAAGAAGAACCAGGGTCGAGAAGGCGATCAACTTGCTCTCTAGGCATAAGCTTATTCCTGCTCCGGTTCCTCTTTACAGCCTCCTCTCCTCCTCCAGCCAAAACCTAACACCAAATATAACCACAAGATTCTCTTAAATATACACCGACAAGAAGTATGTATATAATACATAAAGAAATTTGTACTTTCTGGATGTGGATTGGAGTTGGCAGATGAGGCCTTCCATGGCCATCGAGTAACGAGCAAAGGCCTCGGAGTTGCGGTCCATGTTGTCTGGGAGGACTCCTGAGCTGAAGTTACATTTCTGAAGAAGTTGAATCTGGTTTGGGTTTGCTATAGTCCATGAGTTCGAATTCAAGTAAGAAGAAGCAGAACCAGATACTCCTCTCTTTGCTAAATTCCTTATCATTTTTCGACTTAGAATATTTGACTTTACCAAGCTAACACATTTGGCTCTTGATAGCTCCCTCTACTAAGATTGAGCGGAATCCACGTTTGCTACTCCATGAGAGAAGACAGGGGAACGGTCTGTTTTAGTTATATATAATATTTATCACTTTTCATGATATATGGTACGAATTAAAATATAAAAAGTTATGTATGCTCAAGTATAGTTACATATTTACATTTATTTATTGTATGCACACATATATGCATGTGAATGTATTATGTGTACTTGTATATATATATATATATGCATACATTAGAGTGTACAGTTGGAACAAAATGCCTAGAGGGTAGGGGTCCTCAAAGTTTCGTCAATCTTGTACTAGTCAACCAGGACTACATGTCTACATATGATGACTCTAAACATGAGGGAATGGGAGCACAAGGATAGTTTATCTTGGTCAAGGTTGGTCCTTTTGACTGTCTACTTATATGCTTAACAAAGTTATGAAGGAGAGTTAAATTCATAACTTACCCAAAGAAAGAAAAGGTATGAGTTTGGCAGTGTATTGCAACTGTGTTCAGTTGCAACACACCTCACAGCACCCCAGTTTTTTGTGACACGTCAAACAGGTTTTGCGTTCCAACTCACCTCACAGCACCACAGCTTTTTACCTCACAGCACCTCACCACACCTCACAGCACTCCCAAACGCTTACAATATATGTTTAATTGTCCTACATAATCAAATTAGGTCAATTATTTTATTTTAGATTAATGTACAATGTAAATCTTAAGTGATTTTATATTAATATTATTAGTCATCTAATATAACCGTAATTTAGATACGCCAAATGCACCTCACAGCACCGCACCACAGTTTTAAAAGTGATGCGCCAAACAACTTTTTGCATTCCAACTCACCTCACAGCACCACAATTTTATGACTCACAGCACCACACCACACCACACCACACCTCATATCATTCCCAAACAAACTCCTTCCTTCAGCGTTCCTTTACCTTTTAAAATGGTAAAAGTTAGGAAGAGGAGTTAGCTGGTAATGACTTCTAACCTTCACAAATGGGGGGAAAAACTAAATCATTTAAATAGAATCATCTGAGAGTCAAAGTTAGTATCTTGAGTCCTTCTATGCTCAGTTGCTCACCATGTGAACAATTCAATTTCTTTTGAGTCTCACGCGAAAGATAAATATAGTAAAGCCCTCATAACAATTCCATCAGAAATTGTCCCATAATTATAGCATCTACAATGTATAACTCAAAGGTGTCACCAAGCACCAACAATACTTTTTAGTGTTCTTCTTTCAATTGTTCCAGCAAGTGTTAGGAATAAGTTATTACATCAAGCCCTTAGCTTTTGGCTTTACTACTATGGTTTGTTGGTCCTATTGCTTTTACTTCACTGTTGAAGTTATTTAATAAGTGAAATCTTCCAGTAGATAAGCTTCCCAAGAATCAAAACCCCAAAATTCAAAAACACAATTTTATTCTCTTCAACAAGTCTTTTGCGGAGACCCAAAAAATTCGAAAAGCTGAGAACTTCAATCATCAATTAACAGAAACTGGTACAGGAGAAAGAGTCGTAGAAAGTACCTCCTATTGAAGACCATACCGGCTGCTTTGAAGTTATGATCTTGCTCCCCCGAAACAAAGATCCAGACACCCACTCCAAAGAAAGAGAGAAATCAAATTGAAAGAACAAAAACAGGACAGCGAAGAAAGAAGAGAAGAAGTAATGGTAGACAGCAATCGCTCTTAAAGAGAGAGCAAGACATAACTTTTTCACAACCCGATCACGGTAGAGTTTTCTATGATATAAATACGTGTTCAGGATAAGACGTTAATATATAGGATTGAATGTAGATCCTCTTTGGCCGAAAATTTGGAGACTTAATGTTCCCAACGAGTTAGAGTGTTTCTTTGGCAGCTTACTCATCAACGTATAATGTGTAACTCGGAGCGTTTTAACTTTTAAGGGAAGATTTACAGGTGATCCTAGCTGTCAGCTTTGTAGTGGTGTTGATGAGGACGTGAATCATATTTTCAGGAGATGCCCAAGAGCTAAACAATTTTGGCAAGCCATTCTTCCAGATCAGGAGTTGAGTTTTCCAACTGATTTGGGCTTTAATGATTGGCTTCATTATAATATATGTGGGAGAGATGCTCGCAATTTATCCTCTAATTGGGCCGCGATGTTTGCTGTAATTCTTTGGTGTCTTTGGAAGTGGTGAAATGAGTATGTGTTCAATCATAAAGTTTCGTCTTTGGCAATGAAAGTGGAGTGGTTTCAACTTCATATGACTGAAATTGAAAGAGCTTTTGCTAATAAATTGCAACTGAATGGTATAGGTGTTAATAAAAGGGTGATGTTGGAGCTTGTTGGGTGGTCTCCTCCTCCTGATGGGTGGGTCAAACTTAATACAGATGGTTGCTGTAAAGGAATGACTGGCTTAGTGATGTGAGCATATTTGTGCATGTTTATATCAGTGATATTCTGTCACTTTAATCATTTTCTTGGTTGATGAGGTTGATTTGTGATGAGATTTTATGAAGATAACTTCAAGGGGATGATGTTAAGAAACTGTGCTTTAAATTGGAAATTACAGAATTTTGGTACTTAAGACCTTCTTGTATATTTTGCAGGACATTCGGCAGAAGGAGCTGACAGAATAAATTGCAGTCTTCAACGGACTTTTAGAGGACATTTCAAGCTGTTCGGGAAGTGCTGGTTCACATTAATTGGAGTACGATGGAACTCTGAACATTACCCAAAGGCAGGGCTGGAAATCTTATGAGAAGCAGGATTTTATGCTGCGGACCGGATCTTTAGAAGCTCAGAACTGGAGCATATGAGGTCCAAATCGAGTGATTCAAAAGCCCATAAATAAGTACACATTCAGAGCTACGACTTTGATGAAGAAGTTCACGTCTGAATATGATCAGAATCTCCCAGAATCCAGTTACAAGATCGTGACAGATTTCTGTTTCCTAAAGTAATTAAGGAAACATAGTGATTTTAGGAGTCTTAAACTAGGGTTTCTTGGGAGACGTGAGAGGTAACTAATTCTATATAATGGGACGGCAGAACTAAGAGGGACACACAGGGAGAGAGAGCCATACGCAATCCATAGAACGTAGGTTTCTCTCCACACTATGAGCGGCTAGTTTATTTCTTTGGTTCAAGGGTTTTGACTCCAATTCATGAGATTTTGAGACTTGGTTTGTTATATTTAAATTCATTCTGGATTCGAACATCTGTAGTTCTTTATTATATTCGTGAATGATTACATGAATTAATTGATTGAGATGCATATTGATTGATATTTCGTGTGATTAAATGCTATATTGAGTACATGATACGTAATTGTTGTGTTGCTTGATTAAAAGTAGCGATTGGGCGACGTGATTATGATCCAAGTTTTCATCGTTTGTACAAGGGAATTACAGGATGAATTAAATAGTTTCCGCTTGTCAAACTATTGTTCAGTCTTAGTTTCTTCCAAAAATCCAATGCTGTTATTGATAGGAAGAGGATTGCTTAATACCGCTTCAGTTGATAACAAGAATTAACTTGAGTGCTGAGCTCATGTTAATAACAGAAGGAAGGTAAGGATTTATCTGTCGTACAGATAGATTTAGCTAAGTGTTCGATAAAGATTGTGTACCTTAGAAGTCTATGATAAATCCATGAATTGGTTGCTCAATATCCTTTGATCCGAAGTTTGTTAATTCTTATTTCCCGTAAGTATTGTTGTGTTTACATTCTAGTTTAGTTGAATTAAAATCAAATCTTCCCCTATTTCAATTAGTGCGTTAAGAACTGTGAATTAATCACTTGGTCCCTGAGGATCGACCCTTATTCATCACTTTTACCAGTTAAGGTTTCAGAGTAAGGTAATTATTTTTGCTTGCGCTCGGCACGCATCACTTAGCTGCAGGAGGGGGCCTTGTGCGAGATGTTAGAGGGAGATGGTTGATTGGGTTCTCTATTAATATCGGGATTTGTAGTGCTGTTGAGGCTGAGCTTTGGGCAGTATTAGAGGGTCTTTCTTTGGCATGACAAAATGGGTTTCGAAAAGTTTTTCTTGAGACAGATTCGCTTGTTGTGGCCTCCTGGCTGTAGGATGGTTGTGTTCCAAATATTCCTATTTCTAATTTGATTTACAAGTGTTGTGATCTTCTGAAGAAAGATTGGGAGGTCAATATTTGTCATGTGTTTCGGGAAGGAAACAGATGTGCAGATCTGTTAGCAAATTTGGCTCTTCAGCATGATCGTGGAGTTTTGGTCCTTCATCAACCTCCTGTGGATATTATAGAGATGTTAAGAGAAGATGTTATTGGAGTATCTTGGCCTAGGCGTGTAGTCAGGAATGCTGAGTAATTAGTTTGTTTGTTCTTGTGGGTATCCCCTCCTTGGTATAAAAAAAAATATATAGGATTTAATAATAAAAGTAGTTTAAGGTAAATATTTATTTTTCATTTTTTGTTAAACCGAAATAAGACTAATTTCAGTAATTTGTTGGGTTTGGGGTTCAGTGTCGATTTTTTTTTATCAATTTGAGCGGCAGCGGCTACCGCAGAAGAGTTAGTAAGCAAGTGTTAATGGAGTCGGTGTCGAGTTTGTTATCAGCACCACCTCTTTCTGCTTCTGCTTCTCTCAGGTTCTCTTCTCCTAAGCTCTGTACGGTTGCGTTCTTTGCATCATTTGCTTCTGTCTCGTCCCCGCAGAGAAAATCACCCAAACCACGAAAACGCTCTCCCGAAGTTGTCAAAACCGAGTCTCCAACAACAACAACAACAACCACTTCAGATGCAGCCACCTCCTCCTCCGCCTCCATTCCCTCAAAGAAGGTATTTTCTCTTTTGTGCTACACCTCCGTCAATACCCTTTTTTTGTGCTGTTCTAGAAGAGGAAAAATGAAAAAAAGATACCTTTTTGTGTAGTTGGGTAGTGAAAAAGTGGATAATTATAGATAGTTATTCGAAACAAAAGGAAGACAAGTAGTTTAAAAATCAATGGGTTGGATTTCCTGGATTTTTTGTGTGCTTCCACAGCCTAATGTTTAATGCCCTGTTATGTGTGAATCGTTTTCTTTGGCAGGTTCTTGTTCCAATTGGGTTTGGCACAGAAGAAATGGAAGCTGTTATTATGGTTGATGTTCTGCGGCGTGCTGGTGCACAAGTGACTGTGGCATCAGTGGAGCCACAGCTTGAGGTTGAAGCTTCAGGTGGCACTAGACTTGTTGCTGATACCTCCATCTCCACCTGCTCTGATCAGGTTTTCGATCTCGTGGCATTGCCGGTTAGTACTTTAACGACCTCAAGTTTCTCTTTTGGTATATATATATATATATATAGTTCACCCAGCACTTAATCGGTGAGAGTTTCAAGTAGTTATTCCAATTTAATGACTTGAAGCAATAATTTATGTTGGTATAAATGAATATTTTTAACTCGAAGTTACAAACTCTGTGATCAATAATTAGTGGCCAAGAGTAATGAAGATAGGCACTGGGTATGAGGTTTACTGTTGAAGAAATAAGCAATCCGGACAAGGAAATCATTGACTGTTATTAGCAATTGAAATGCCTTAAGCATAGAGAACAATGAACAATGAGATCTATGTTGGTTCTGGGACTTCAGATGTCACTATAATATATCCGGTGAATTGGTTTGCCTGTCTATTTCATCTACTGCTTAATGTCATTTTCATTGTTTAAGGGTGGAATACCTGGCTCAGTGCAATTAAGAGAATGTGAAATCCTCAAACAAATTACTAGCAGACAGGCTGAGGAGAAGAGACTATATGGAGCAATATGTGCTGCTCCAGCTGTCACGCTTCTGCCATGGGGCCTCTCAAGAAAAAAGCAGGTACGCTACTTCATTTGAATGTGAAAATTTTTTGATGAATAGATTCATACAAATAGGGTTTGGTTTGCTAATTTTTCTCTACTATGTGATGCTAGATAACATGTCACCCTGCATTCATGGACAAACTGCCAACTTTCTGGGCTGTGAAATCAAATATTCAAGTTTCAGGGGAGCTCACAACAAGCCGTGGACCTGGAACTTCTTTTGAATTTGCTTGATCTTTTAGTAGAGCAGCTTTTTGGCGAGAGTGTTGCCAGCAAGATTGGAGAATTGCTAGTATGATCTTCTAATATTTTCCTTTTCCGATACATTTGCCCAGCATACTTTAGCTAAGTTGCTATATAGATGTCTTGTATGTCAATAAAAGTTCTTTGCTGTTAGAAGTCTTGTCCAAGCAGAACGTATGGTCTCTTTCCCTTTTAATTGAAATGACGTATCTTTTTAACACATTAAAATGTTTTCTTCCTTCTTATTTTTCCGACATTTTTAGGATGCATGTATAGCTGCATGGGGGAATGTGCCTGTTAATTTCCAATCATAACATTGTTTGAATGTGAATGTTTATCATTCATCTGATTCTTTAGGACAAAAGGTTAATGCAAGTTTGACACCAAGGTCGGGGGATCTGACTCTGAAGGCTTTGGAATCAGCTGTGCTTGAAAAGTTCAAGTCCATGAAACACGTACCGATATGGAAGGAAGGCCGGCCCGAAAGCATAAGAGGTGATGATGAGCTTAAAATTTACAGAATATATATCCTGCCGGCCTAACACAGAGGCAAGCTTTGTACAATGATAGAGTCCCACATCGATTAGGAGAGGGAAGGAAGTGCTGTATATAGGTGAGAGGTATTCCCTCTCCTTAGTAACCAAGTTTTTCCCATAGAAGGGCTTGGCCACAACCCCCTTGGGCCTTGGACTGCATGGTATGGGCCAGGCCCAATGGCCTGTGGATGGGTTGGGGCTTGGTCATTGAATGATAGAACAAGAGGACCTCGAGTCTTCTCCTGGAAGACATCTTTTCATTATGGGCTCACATTGGGCTTCTGTTCTTGGTCTCTACATAAGTTTGGTTGCTGCTTCTTAGCCCAAGCCTTATTAAGGCCCAATTGTGTTATATATTTGAATCAATTGTATATTATATTATTTTATGTCTACATCATTGTAGCCGTTTTGGCTATTATTGCTTTGTCTACTTAACAGAGTAAAACGTTTTGTAAGACTTCACTTTTCATGTGAATGAGATATACATTTCTTCTGAACTTCTTCTTCTCCTCTCATCTTCTTCTTCTTCCTTCCCTTCTTTGATCTAACATACTTCCGCAATACACGAAATATAATATGGTATCGGAGCAGGACACCATGGGTGTTGATCCACCAATCACCACGATGATTTCAGCTGCTGTTATAACTGAGGTAGCAGATTTTATAAGGGGGCTCAGAATCCACCTTCATTGCATCAAGCAAATTATGGACCATCTGGTTCCACAATCACAGAAGGAACTTCTACAGGACTTACTGCAGAAACTCTGGCCCAGTTGTTAGAATTTTTGAAGATGGCTCAGTTACTCTCATCTAGCATCTTATCATCCACAGAAGTTACTGGTGCTGCAAATTCACTTTCAGGGACTGGTACGGGTTCATTTCCTACAACTCAGCCACCTGTATTAAACCAAACAGAGACAATCAGGTCATCTTCAACATATGCAGGGATTCAAGGTAATCTTGTTTCAGGCTTGAGTTCAGGAATTAACTACACTACATCAACTCTTCATTCTTTCACTAGATCACAACCTATCCTACGTACCCCTGTATCACACCCAAATTTGCATAGCTTACTTTCATCAATGTCAGTGAACCAATATAATCCTTTTCAAAACCCTTTTCATGTCTTGCCAAATGATTTTTCTGCTCAACAACTTATATCACTGGAGTTGACTGAAGCAAACTATCATCTTTGGAGTTCGAATTTTTTGAGTGCCTTAGAGGCAAGAAATAAGGTAGGTTTTGTGGATGGAACCTTCCCAATGCCAGCTGAAGGTGACCCTAATTTACAGCTTTGGAAGCAGTGCAATGACCTAGTCAAAACATGGATCAACAATTCAGTTGGTACTGAAGTTCTAAAAAGCATATCTACTTGGTAGACAGCGGAAGAAATCTGGACGGATCTCAAGCATAGATATTCTGTTGTAAACAAAATCAGAGTTTTTGAAGTATCAAGAGAAATTTCAATGATGAAGCAGCTGACACGCACAGTCAATGAATACTATACAAAGTTAAAAGGCTTATGGGATGAGCTACAAGATTATGAGGAAATACCTAAATGCAAGTGTGACACTTGTAAATGTGATGTGTTCAAGCCTTTTTCAATCAAAATAAATCAAGCGAGAGTGATGCAATTTTTAATGAGTCTCAATGAAACTACAATGGCATTATGAGTCAGATTCTCCTCAAGGAACCTTTTCCAGACATCAAGGAGGCATTCAATATTGTTTCATAAGAAGAAAGAAAGCAGAAACTGACTGAAAAAGGGCCTTCTATTTCTCAAGAAGCCATGATCATGGTAGTCAATAAATTTGTCAATTCAAACACCAGCAACAATGGAGAGTCAAAAACAACTTAGCAAAACAACAATGGAGGGGCAAAGAATTTTTACAAGGGTAATCAGAACAAAAGGGATACCAATGGCAACAACAAGTTTCCATAGAGAAACAAGGAATCCTTAATCTGCAACTATTGCAAGCTTACAAATCATACAATAGACAAGCGTTTTAAGCTCAATGGATTTCCTAATCAGCCTTCCAAGAAGCCTAGAAACAACAATTACAACAATGGAAGGTCATCAGTGACACTGAACACAAAGCTGCCATTGAGTTTTCAGAGGACCAGTACAACCAGATAATCAATTTCTTCCAAGGAAAAGTCTCACATTCTGATGAGACTAATGGCAAACAAACTCAAGCAGCTTCTGTTTCAGGTAACAATTATTATTCTGCTCATAAATTTTTACATAAATGGTTAATTGATAGTGGTGCCATAGATCACATAATTTTTCATGCATCACTATACTCATCATGTCATAATGTCAAGCATACATATGTTCACTTACCAAATGGGCAGAAGCTAGAAGTTATACACATAGGCACAATCCAAATAATAGATCAGATTACTCTAAAAAATGTTTTGTGTGTACCAAAATTTAGTTTTAATCTCATTTTAGTTTGTAGACTAACTGAGGATAAACAATATTCTGTGATTTTCACAAAAGAACATTGTGAAATGCAGGACATAGCCACTTTGGAGAAGATTGACATGGGATTGAGGCTTAGGGACTTATATCTACTCAACAAAGGTCATTTTGTTCAACTAGGACAACAATCTAGTATAAATTCTGTAAATTCAGATGTTTGGCACAAAAGACTAGGACATCCTTCTAGGAATGTCCATAGTATGATATGTAATGTGCCAAATATCAAAACTGATGATTGTAAGGATTGCATTTTGGGAAAAATGAAAAGAAAAGCTTTTAATACTAGTGACACAGTTTCAGAACATGCTTTTGATCTTATCCATGTTGACATATGGGGTCCTAATGCCTCAATTTCTCTAGACGGATTTAAATATTTTTTAACAATTGTTGATGATTATTCTAGGATGACATGAGTTTATTTAATGAATAATAAGGGACAAACAATAGACTATATTAAAGCATTTTTCCAATATGTCAAAACACATTTTCACAAAGGCATTAAAACTATAAGATCAGATAATGGCCTTGAGTTTAACATGACAGAATTCTTCATCAATGAAGGAATTCAACATCAAACAAGTTGTCCCTACACTCCACAACAAAATGGAGTTGTGGAGAGGAAACATCAACACATACTTAACACTGCCAGAACACTGAAATTGCACAGTGGTCTACCAGATAGTCTTTGGTCCTTTTGCATTCACACAGCTGTTTATCTTATAAATAGATTGCCTAGTAGAGTTCTAGACAAAAAATCCCCATATGAAATTCTCTACAATAAACCTATTGATTACCAGGATCTTAGAGTGTTTGGATGCTATTGTCTAGCTAAAGACAATAAGCCTTCAAATTCAAAATTTCAACCTAAGGCAAAAACTTGTATCTTCTTAGGTTATCCTTTAGGAACTAAGGGATACAAACTGTTCAATCTACAGAGTCAGGAAATCTTTGTGTCAAGAGATGTGAAATTCTTTGAAAATGAATTTCCTTTCCTATGTGAAACTCAGAACACTGGCACCCACAAAATTTCATCTCCAAATTACCTTATAGAAGAAATCTCCCCAAACATTCCCTCCCATACACACACTCCAAAATCTACTAGAGTTAGAAAAGCTCCTGCATATTTAGCAAATTATGAATGCAATGCCATAGCATTACATCCTAACATTACACATAATCATTTCATTGCATCCATTTCCATGCATACTGAACATTACAATGCCATTTCCATCCATTTCCATGCATACTGAAAAGCTCCTGCACATTTAGCAAATTATGAATGCAATGCCAAAGCATTACATCCTAACATTACACATAATCATTTCATTGCATTCATTTCCATGCATACTGAACCCAAAACCTATAATGAAGCTATTAAACATAAAGAGTGGTCTGATGCCATGAAATTGGAACTAGAAGCTTTAAAAGCTAACAAAACATGGGAATTAGTCCCTCTTCCTCCTGGTAGAAAAGCTATAGGCTCAAAGTGGATTTTTAAAATCAAATATAATTCTGATGGGAGTTTAGAAAGGTACAAAGCAAGGCTGGTTGCCCAAGGGTTCAGCCAACATGAAGGTTTTGACTACAAGGAGACATTTGCTCCTGTAGTAAAAATCACAAAAGTTAGAATTTTCTTAGCTCTTGCAAGTATGCATAATTGGTTCACTCGACATCTAGATGTACATAATGCCTTTCTAAATGGTGATTTAGAGGAGGATGTCTACATGAAAATACCCAAGGGCTACCATCCAAATAAGACTAATATGGTTTGTAAGCTACATAAGTCTATATATGGCCTTAACCAGGCTTCTAGGCAATGGAATGCTAAGTGTAGAGATGCACTCTTAAAATTTGGTTTCAAACAAAGTAAAGCAGACTATTCTCTGTTTTATTACTATCCAGGCACTGATTTAGTCATCTTACTTCTCTATATAGATGATATGGCTTTAGGTAGTAATGATTTAAATCTCATAGAAGAAGTTAAGAACTACCTAGGCAGCTGTTTCAAAATCAAATACTTAGGTCCCCTTAAATACTTTCTTGGCCTTGAAATAGATCATACTCAATCTAGTTTAATCCTAAGTCAAAAGAAATACACTACAGATCTAATTAAGGACACAGGATTTCTTAGTGCTAAAACTCAATACCCCCACTGATACTAATACTAAATTGTCCAAAGATAAAGGAACACCTTTAGAGGATCCTTTACAATACAGAAGATTAATAGGTAGACTAATGTACCTCACCTTAACTAGGCTTGGCATAAGTTATGCTGTTAATTCTCTTAGTCAAATTATGAAAACACCCACAGACCATCATTTACATGCAGCATATAGTGTTCTAAAATATTTGAAAGGCTCCATTGATAAGGGGCTTTTCTATCCTAGTACTAATCCCTTGCAGATAAAAGCATACTGTAATGCTGATTGGGCTTCTTGCATGGACTCAAGAAGATCAGTGACTGGTTTCTGTGTAAAGATGGTTGATTCTTTGATATCTTGGAAGTCTAAGAAACAAGTGACTGTCTCAAGATCTTCAGCAGAAGAAGCTGAGTACAGGGCTATTGTCTCTGCAACCAGCGAATTAACCTGGATTTCAAATCTACTCAGAGAAATCAAGATTGTTCACAAATACCCTATGATTCTGCATTGCGACAACCAAGCAGCAATCTATATAGCAACTAATCCAGTTTTTCATGAACGTACAAAACACATTGAAATAGATCTTCATTTCATTCGAGAGAAGGTTGATCAAGGAAAAATCAAATTAACTCACCTCAGAACTGAGGATCAACCAGGAGATCTTCTGACAAAGGCTTTGTCTGCAAATCTTCTTCAATATCTTATCTCCAAGTTGAATCTACTTGACCAGCACCTTCAACTTGCGGGGGGGGGGGGTGAAAGGATCTTATGATCGTGCAGGTTTTTCATGGCAGTTTATTCTCTGTGCCCCAAACCTCGAGTCTTCTCCTTGAAGACATCTTTTCATTATGGGTTCACATTGGGCTCCTGTTCTTGGTCTCTACATAAGCTTGGTTGCTACTTCTTAGCCCAAGCCTTACTAAGGTCTGTTATATATTTGAATCAATTGTATATTATATTATTTTATGTCTACATCATTGTAGCCGTTTGGCTATTATTGCTTTGTCTACTTAACAGAGTAAAACATTTTGTAAGACTTCACTTTTCATATGAATGAGATATACATTTCTTCTGAACTTCTTCTTCTCCTCTCATTTTCTTCTTCTTCCTTCCCTTCTTTGATCTAACATACTTCCGCAATACACGAAATATAATAAGATTAATTTCGTAATGCGATTGAGAAACTTCTAGCGGTATCAATTTGTGGTGATTTGTGGAGGTATGAAATCCGTTTGGTAGAGCGGTTGGATTGATTTTCGTGCTAGCGGAAATGCTGTAGGAAAAAAACTGAGCTTAAAACTGTGAAATATGTTGTGAGGTGTTTGGTGAATTAAAAACTGACGTTAGTGGAAAATATGTTGAATTAAACAGTTAATATTAAATTTTATGCCTTTTGTAATACATTTATTATGCAAATTAATTTAACAAATATACATAATGATTTTTTAATAACATATTGTCATTAAATTTATCATGCAACTTTAATGACAAAAATATAATTTGTTATTTAAATTTATTGAAATATTACGAGTTATTAAAATTTATTAAAATATTATGAATGATGTGTAGATGACATATTGAGCATCAAAATCATACAATTTAAACATTGAATGAAAGCTTCATAAAGTTTAAACATTGAACCATATACAATCAGAATGAGAAATGTTAAGGCTTGACGATATGTCAATTTAAACACTAAACATTGAATAAGTGTTTACCATGAAAAAGTCTGCAATATGTCTAATAGATTATTTTAAATGCATACATTTTTGGTTTGATAAACTAGCATCCTAATTAAGCTCTTAAAGATGAAGACATCATCTGTTATGCAGGTACCAATCTCACTTATACAAAGAAATGCAAGCAATACACCTCTGTTATACCATCATCAAGTGCAACACTGAAAAACCCATAAACGAAGAAATCAAAGTCATAGGACACTTCAGATCAAATGTAATGGTACATAACACACTCAAATTGTGCAGGAGAATACCAACAAGTAACGAAATCCAAATAAAAATAGAAAGAGAGAAGCAACGAAATCTTAGAAATGACCTTAAAGCGAGTTCAGCCGACAAATTGGAGTTGCGGATGATGATGAACGCAGTGAGGAGATGAAGAACGATCGCTGGATCGAGAGAAATTGGAAGTTACTAAAATTGATGGAGGTTTTAGGGTTACTGCAGTAATAGTTTGCAAATTAAGGAGAGAGAAAATGAGGTGGTTGAGTGATATTTAATTGTTATTAATAATAGAAAAACAAATTATTAAAAAAAAACTAAATGCTACAAAGAAGCTCCTTATAGCGGAACCAGCGAAGCGGTTTCGCTGCAGACGCCATATGTTTGTTACACAATATCTATAGATGTGTTGAAGTTGATCTTTAGGTATATATCAACTCTGTAAAGTATCTTATTTTTTGTGATATGTTATGTGATTCTGTACATTGGGATTATTTGATAGAGAAATATAAGGAAATCAGGTTTTTTGGATATATGCATTAGTGTGCAGATGTTCTTGAGCTACAGATTGTATATTATCTCTCCTTTTTCATGTTATGGAAATTAATGACAAATTCATGTATAAACTTATGCCTCCGGAGAGGATTGAACCCTAATAGAAAAGCATGAGTAACTTGAATTCAACACATTATCATCATGATGATTGTCAAAACTAAATCACCTTCAAATCAATAATAATAAATTGTGTGTTTGTTCAACAAAATCGAGTTATTTCCTTGTGAATCTTTTCTACAAAAGCTAGCATGCTTAGTTTAATAAACAAGATTTATATTTATGGCATAAATCTTTAGGAAGCATGTTATCTAGCTAGTTAGCTAGGAATAGTAACTGAGAAACAGAATAGTAAAACAAAGTAGAGATGGAAAAATACAATTAATTGCCTTTTGACACCTAACATTCACCTATCCTAGGATGTTTTCCCTTGTTCGTAGGATGGTGCCATGATTTTTTTTTAGACACAAGGGAAGGGGATGAGGAAGGCTTGAACTCGAGACTCTAATGAGATACTACACACATGAGTATCATCTGAGCTACTCGTGATTCTCTGGTGATACCATAATTAGTTATAAGTGTTTGAGGAAATTCTAATCTTGAAATTGAATTTATGTAGGGGAACGCGTTAGGCACGCCACAACTCCCTAAAAGGTTACCTAGATTGATCTATGTGCTTTTCCTGAAAATTTGTTTGTCC